>NC_057797.1:271703650-271719776 GCF_018294505.1 Triticum aestivum | reverse complement strand
GGGTCGGCGGCGGCGGTGGAGCGGGGGAGGGTGCGGTGGGTCGTCGGCAGCGGTGGAGCAGGGGAGGGTGCGGTGGGTCGTCAGCGGCAGTGGAGCAGGGGAGGGTGCGGGGATTCGTCGGCGGCGGTGGAGCGGGGGGAGGGTGCCGGGGGTGCTCGTCGGCGAGGGGGATCTGGCGAGGGGGATAGCGATCGAGATGGAGGGGGTCGAGATCGAGTGTCCTCATGAATATTCAATATTTTTTCATATTGAATATGAAAAAATATCATCAAATTTGAAAAAATATTCATGAATTCAAAAGGTGCCCATGAAATTTAAAAATATTCATGATATCAAAAAGTTCCCATGAAATACAATCGAGAAATGAACACTATGATTTAAATACAATCGATCTTAGCTAGCTATCTGTTCACAATATTCTTGCCCTTCTTTTTCGCAAATGGAGTTCTTCTGTGGAACGGACGTGCTTTAGGTATCTTGAATATGAGGGTCCTGCACCCAGCCTCCATCGTTGTCTGTTCCGGCATCTTCATCTTCATGATCATGCCCTTCGTCTTGATCTTCCTCATCATCATGTCTGGCATCTTCTACATGATGACTGTGTACAGCATCACCATCGTGATCATGTCGTGGAGATTCTTTGTCTTCTTGCCCGCCCTTGCGCGGTGGTGTTTGTCCTGCTGCCCTTCCTCATTTCTTGCCCGACCCCCATTAACGACTTCATAGTCATCTTCATCACCTTGCCATCGATAGCCATCCATGAAACCACGCAAGAGCAGGTAGTCCCGCACCTGCCCGGAATCTGGGTCCGCAATAAGGATCTTCAACTTGCATCTTCGACACGGACATCTTATCTCCGTCTCGTTCTTTTGAAGCATCTCGGCCTTCGTGGAGCTCAAAAACCTATTCACGATGCCTTCGGTCATCATGCGGACCATGGTCGCCTGCGGGGTAGAGAAAAACGATATTTTAGAACCAAGAAAAAATTTGGCATGACTTTCCCTAAAAATAGGACCAAAAAGAATGCATAGTGCTAAAATTCTTGCCGAAACGAAAATGAATCAACATTCTGGCAAAATATTCACAACTATCGCATTGCAAATACCGGTACCTACAAACACAAACATATATGCAACACCACAAACATATGCAACACCACAAACATACATAGATCTAGCAAGGCCATAAAAAGTGCATGTGCACGTTGTTGGAGCGAGGGAGAAAAAAGTAGATCTACAACATAAAGATAGCTTTCCCCTTACTTACCTATATAAAAAAGGTAATTTAACCACTTAATTTTGATGAATCTATGGTGCAAATGAGGTGAGGAGGAGGAGGCAGCCGACACAAGCCTGAAGGAGGAGGTGGAGAGAATGAGGTGGGGAAAGTGAGTGTGTAGGTGCGGCTGTCCAAAATATCTAGCTGGTCCCAGGTTACTAATGGTGCACCACCCACAAATGCGCCATTAGTAACCCTGGTTACTAATGGCGCACCAGCTTGAGGTGCGCCATTATTAGTTTTGCAAAAAAAAATGTAGTGGCGCACTGTGTTGGAGGTGCGCCATTACTATTTAAACTAGTAATGGCGCACTCTTCCCTGGTGCGCCATTAGTATTTTTGTAAAAATAATAAAAAAATGTTACTAATGGCGCACCGTGGGTCTCGTGCGCCATTAGTGTCTACCAAACTAATGGCGCGCCAACTCATGGTGCGCCATTACTATATATTAGTGGCGCACCACATGTCTGGTGCGCCATTAGTGGCCATATCATCTATAGCCCTTTTCCTAGTAGTGAGGGTCCATATTGAAAACTAAGGTGTCGGTGGGAACAACACCTATGTAATCACTGGGATCCCTTCTATGGTTGGCGGGCACGGACTTGTGCAAAGAGCGTGTCTAGTAGCCAGCACAAAGATCTTTTACCCAGGTTCGGGCCGCAAGGATGCGTAATACCCTAGTCCTGCTTTGGTGTATATTTGAGTGTTCTTGAGCTTTCGAACTAGCTGTGGTGCGTGCGTAGTCCCAAAGATCCGAATCCTTCTCTAGTACACCTCGGGCCTCCTTTTATAGTCAAAAGGGGTCGCCACAGTGGCACGTAGGAGGTGGAAAGGTATATAGTGTACAAGCTTATCGCTTGTCATTGCGAGACAAGGCGTATTAAATGTGCCCCTTAGGTGTCCTGTTGCTTTATTGGGGACGGTAATGAGGCTCGTCCCGTCCGTCGTCGTTCCGCCTCGCTCCAATACGCGTCCAGGCCAACGAGGCATGCAGCGCCACATGAGCTGGCAGGCTACTGAGATGGCGTGGTGGTAGGGTCTTCACGAAGATCTGCATGCCACCACGTAGGTGCTTACTAGCTGGGTTCGCATCCATGTATTGCCACGTGGGTACTAGCCTCAGTTGGTGGGTCGACCGCTGAGATGGGGCGATGACGGGGCGACAAGGTCTTGTCGCGGTCCTGCTGAGCAACAACTCTCGCTAAGTCGACAACCTCGCCATGATGCCAGACTTCAACGCGCACGGACTTGACCCAAGGTTGGCCGAGCTGGAGGAGGAGCGGGTGCAGGAGTTCTTCGACAACCTCTCGGAGAGGTATGTCCGCGATGAGCAACTGCTTATCAAGGACACCACCAAGGAGGAGCTGGACTACATCGCCGCCAGGGTGGCGGAGGCGACGCTTGCGAGGGAACCTGGCAGCGTCGGCCACGTGGAGAATGAGGCCGAGATGGCCGCGGAGGAGGAGGAGCTTGCCGGATGGGCAGAGCCTGCTGGGGAGGACAGCAACGTCGACACCGGGGCCTCTCTCATCAAAGATGTGGTCGAGGAGTCAACCGAGGGAGGGGCCGGGGCTGACGACCCTCCAGCAACTGGGAGAAAACGTGTCCTGCGACGGGCCAACTCAGGTGAGCCGGTCCAGCCCGGTAGGACCGGATAGTGGCAAGAGGCCCAGGGGGAGTCCGTGCGACTGATGAGGGCTGTGACAGCGAGGAAGGTGGTGGAGGCCGCGGTGGCGAAGAAGAAAGATACCGCCTCTTCTCCGTCCAAGCGTCGCCATACTCCATCCCCTTCCCCTCCTCCTATAGAGGTCGATACAGAGATCATCTTCGATCCTGGGTCTCTCAGCCAAAGGAGGAAGAGGAAGGCAGCGGAAGAGGAGGTGGAGGATGAGTAAGCATCTTGCCTTTCATCATCTCCGTTCCGTCAGACCGCGGTGGTTTCCTTGACTTGTTTTTATTTTTGCAGGGATATGGAGACGCTGGCCCAGAGGGTGGCGAAGAGGGCCAGGGCCTCGACGGGCGGCCATCCCCCGGCGGGCACCTCGAGAACGCCGCTGGTGTTGGAGAGCAGCCCAAATAGCAGCCCCCGGCGCAGCCCCCAGCGTGCGTTCACCACTCGCTCCCCATCGACGTGTGTTGGGGTACGATCCCTTGGCGCTGACCTTGCCGTGGTTGCAGGAGGAGGACGGCAGCAGGAGGAGCCACTAAGGGCCACCCCCAACATGACGCCCCCATCAACCACTCCGCCCCGAGGGGCGTCCCCGGCAAGGGCGCCAAGCAACGAGCCCATGCGCACAGAGGAGGAGGCGAACCCGGGTGCCGGTGGATCCGTCCCGGCACCAAATATCGGCGAGGAGGTGGCAACTTCTTTCGAGCCTGGGGCGGGTGAGTTAATTGCCCTCTGTCCTTGTTCTTGCTTTCTCTTTTCAAACCTGGGGCTTGGCTTCGCCTCATTTCCCTCATCGGTATCCAGACCCTTCCTTGGCGGACCGGCCAGACATTGACACCGTCAGTGAGGAGGTCGCCAGGGACGCCGAGGCTGAGGCCGCCAAGATTGGCGCCGAGGAGGCTGCCAAGGGTGCTGCTGAGGATGCCACTAAGGGGCTGGGCGGGGAGACCGGCAGGGCCGCTGCCGAGGAGGCCGACAAGGGGCCTACTGGGGAGGCCGACAAGGCCGGTGCTGAGGAGGGGGTGGTTGACGACCAACCTTCCTCCTCCGCTGCCTCTAGCTCGGGAAAGTACCTGAAGGTGAGTGATGACATGTTCGTCCACCTTCCAGGGATGGTGAGCACCAGGTCACCCACCGAGGGGGTGGTGTTTGATGACGAGGTGCTCGCCGCCACCAGGCTCGAGGTTGTTAACGAACCGAGCGCCGGTGGCGGCGGTTCCTAGGAAGAGCGGCTCCTCCAGGCCATGAGCTTCAACTTCCAGAAGCTCCAGGCGCTTCATCGTGCCCTCCTAGACAAGGCCATGTCCAGGATGGTGGCGGTGGACAAGGTGGAGGCGGATCTCGAGGAGCGTGTCACCGAGACGCATGCTTGGTTCCGCCAGGCCTGTGAGGAACTGAAGTCCACCCAAGATCTATTGGCCGAGCACAAGTAGGAGCTTGTCCTGAAGCAGGATGGCGTCGAGAAGGCCCAGGAGGCGATGAAGGCATAGGCCGCCAAGGACGAGGCCGCTTGGCACCAGCATCAGGTCGTGCTGAACTCCCAAGAGGAGGACCTTGCCGATTATGAGGAGAATCTCGTCGCGACACTCTGTGGCAAGGATGAGGAGGTCAAGAACCTTGTCGTGCAGCGGACCCGGGAGCTGGAGCAGAGGCACGAGGAGGCACTCAATGCTCAGGCAGGTCCAGGCCGGCAAGGTGAACGAGCTGGAGGTGGAGCAGGACAGGCTGAGGAAGAAGGTCCTGGAGCTGATTGAGGAGAGGGGTGCGGCCAAAGGTGCTTTGGCTGATGCGCATGCCACAGTCCTCGGCAAGGCCGAGCTTCTCTCAAAGGCCAATGACGTCATCAGGGATCTGAAGCTGCAGCTGGAGGGCCTCGAGGGGACGCTTTCGGAGGTCAAGGCCTGGGAGGAGACCATGACCAAAGATTTGGAAGTCGCGAGGCAGCTGCGAAGGAATGATGCCGCCAACCACGCGGATTTTATGAAGGGCGAAAACCTCTAGATCAGCCGACATCACCGGCAGGATCACCATGCAACTGGCTAACATGGGGATGCCGAACATGAGGTACGCCCCTGAGCCGAATGTGAGTCCCAATGCCAAACTGACCCTGTTCTTCGAGGGCGTTCTTGGAGCTCTGGACCAATTCCGCTCCAACAGAGCGACCTCCTTGGCCAATGAGTCCTGGAAGCTTTGCCAGGGTGTCCTGACCAAGGTCCTCACCACGGTGGCGCACTGGAACCCCAACCTCGACTTCGATGCCGTGCTGGAGAGCTTGCGGGAGGATGTGGACCTTGCAGCGCTCGAAGAACGTATCAAGACCATCATCAGTCGCGTCGACGGAGTTCGGAGGATAGAGGGCCAGTGACGGGACTAGGCACCCCATTTCTCATCGCCGCTGCAATTTCATGACCAAGACAATATTTATCTTTAGTTAGAATCGCAACAACAAATGATGTAATATAACTCTACAGTACCTTGAAATGATGCATGTTATTTTCCTGTTTGATTGTTCATTGTATGTATACCCTACGCTCAACTGGATAGGCTTGCCGGCACGCGAACCCAGGTTGCGGTGTTTCGAGGACGGATCCTCGCAACCGGCCTGGTGTTCCTACGGCCAAGTAAACCACCTCCCCGTTCTCAGCACGGCCACTTGAACTGTTGAGCGGACTCGAAACAAAACAAGGGTGTTGCCAATAGCGGGAAGGCCACCTTGCCGTTCTCGACGCGGCCACTTGAACTATTGAGCAGAATCGAAACAGAACAAGGGTGTTGCCAATAGCGGAAGGCCCCCATCGTGTGCATGTTTTTCATACCAAGAGCAGGATCTCCGAGGAAAACAACCTTATTCAAAAAAGAATTAGTCAAATTTTCGAATGACTTAGCTTTCCTGTCTCTGCGAGAACGTTTACTACATCCGTGAACGATGCCACTCATTCGGTCATCTTCTTCCTTGGGGCGACGACCATGATGAAACCGCTGCGCCAACTAGACCAGATTTCCAAAACTACGCCCCCTACCTGGAGGGCCAGAGATGTCGGTGGGAACGACACCTATGGAATCACTGGGATCCCTTCTACAGTTGGCGGGCGTGGGGTTATGCAAAGAGCGGGTGTAGTAGCCAGCGCAAAGATCGTTTACCCAGGTTCGGGCCACAAGGATGTGTAATACCCTACTCCTGCTTTGCTGTATATTTGAGTGTTCTTGAGCTTTCAAGCTAGCTGCGGTGTGTGCGTAGTCCAAAAGATCCGAATCCTTCTCCAGTACACCTTGGGCCTCCTTTTATAGTCAAAAGGGGTCGCCACAGTGGCACACAGGAGGTGGAAAGGTATACAATGTACAAGCTTATTGCCTGTTATTATGGGACAAGGCTCATTAAAGGCACCCCTTAGGTGTCCCGTTTCTTTATTGGGGACGGTAACGAGGCCCGTCCCGTCCGTCGCCATTCCGCCTCGGCAGGAGTCTTGCCGGGGCCATGCGAGTGTTTTCGGCAAGGAGCCTTGTCGGGGCTTGGGGAGCATCCTCGACAAGGGGGCTTGCGATTAGCTTATCTTCTAGTCATCGTCTAGTCTTGTGGGGTCTTTGTATTCACAAAGATTTGTATGTCACCATGGAGGTGCCTCCCAAGCCTTGGTTCCAATGTGGTTGATGGTGTTGGAACCCTTGGGCTCAAGGGTGGCGCGCTCTACTGGCGTTTGGCAAGTTGCCCCAGCAAGGGTCTTACCCGAGGTGTCCACCTCACCCTCTTTCTCTTTGTGTCTCCGGTCATGGCGTTGTTCTGGTTGTCTTGTGCTTCTGCTTCCTCTGCCCCGCTAGGTATGGCCGTAGGCGCAGCTCTAACTATCCACGCACAAGTAAAGGGGTACAAAAGAGGGCCCCTACTTTTGTGCACCGACATAAGGGATATTAAGGCCTCCTTTTAATAGAGAACTGTAACAAAGCACTAACACATAGTGAATACATTAACTCCTCAAACTACGGTCATTACCCAGAGTGGGCCGGTTGTTGTCACTCTGGGGTTGTCGGATCATAACACGTAGTTGGTGACTATAACTTGCAAGATCGGATCTAGAACATGGATATAACGGTGATAACATAAACGGTTCAGATCTGAAATCATGGCACCCGGGCCCAAAGTGACAAGCGTTAAGCATGGCAAAGTCATAGCAGCAACAATCTAAGAACATAGTGGATACTAGTTATCAGGCCCTAAGAATACTAACTCGATTACATGATGAATCTCATCCAACTCCTCACCGACCAGCGAGCCTATGAAGGAGTTACTCACTCCCAGTGGAGAGCATCATGGAATTGGCGATGGAGAAGGGTTGGTGATGACGAAGAACGAAGACCCCCCTCTCTGGAGCCCCAAACGGACTCCAGATCTGCCCTCCCGGGGAAGAACATGGCTTGGTGGCGGCTCTATCTCATGGATCACGATAATTCTTTCTCCTTGATTTTTTTCTAGAAGTATGTGAATTTATAGTATCAGGGGGGTTGTCAGCGGGCCACTAGGTGGGTACAACCCACCTAGGCGCGCCAGGAGAGGGGGACGCGCCCTGGTGGGTTGTGCCCACCCAGGGGCCCCTCTTTGGTGGGTCTTGGCACTAGAAATTCTTATTATTGATATAAAAAATCCTAGCAAAGTTTCGTTCCATTCAGAGAACTTCCATTTCTGCACGAAAACAACACCATGGTAGTTCTGCTGAAAACAACGTCAGTCCGGGGTTAGTTTCATTCAAATCATGCAAATTAGAGTCCAAAACAAGAGCAAAAGCGTGAGAAAAAGTAGATACGTTGGAGACGTATCAACTCCCCCAAGCTTAAACCTTTGCTTGTCCTCAAGCAATTCAGTTGATAAACTGAAAGTGAGAAAGAAAAACTTTTACCAACTCTTTTGCTATTGTTTGCATAAATAAGCTTAAACAACACCCAGGTTTTCAGCCAACATTATAACTAACCATGTCGACAATAACTCTTAAAGATTATAATGAATCATATTAATGACATAATCAGCTAGCGAGCAATAATAAGATATCTGAAATGGCAACACGTTGTCAAAACAACCATCATATAATATGAAAATAATGGTATGTCGCTAGCCCTTTCTGAGACCGCAAAATATAAATGCAGAGCACCTCCAAAGTTCAAATAGCGAATAAGCATTGTAATTCATGGTAAAAAAGATCCAGTCATGATGGACCCAACATTAGCTACACACAATGCATAAATCATGACAGTTGTGCTCTACTTTGTTTGTGGCGCTTGTTTTTTAGAAGGTGATGACACAACATAAAAGTAAATGGAAAGTTCCTTCGTAGAGAGAAGCAGTGATTTGCAGAGGTGACAGAGTTCAGTTTTTAAAACAGAGATAAATGATATTTTGGGACATGCACCCTTCTTATTCACTTTACGACCATTAGTTATCAACATCTTCCATGTTAAGCACGCTAGTGGCGGTTCCCAAGCGGTAAAATTAAAGGTTTGGACTCCATTGGGAGTTTTTGTTTGACTATTTAAGGGATGAACTCTTTTTGTATTTTGCAGTTTGGGACTGGGCATCCCTATTACCGCCCATTTTCTCCTGCGATGGCGAGTGAATAAGCACTCGACCTGAGAATAACCTGCTTAGCACGGAAGATATCGACCACCTTCTGTTGTTCCATGAACGATCTAGGCACACAAAACTTACAATTTTTTGAAGTTTTTAGAGGTGGCACATGCAAATTTACTTAGGATGCCAGGGTAATACCACATATAGGTAGGTATGATGGACTCATTTGGAATAACTTTGGGTTCAAGGTTTTTGATGTACAAGTAGAATCCCCGCTTAGTACATGGGAAGGCTAGCAATTTAGATTGAGAAACGGCCACCTAGAGAGCAACAATGATCATCACCATGTATTATGCATAAGTAACATTGGACACTAGCATGAGTAGGATATGAACACCGTGAACATAAACATTATAGAGGCTATGTTCGTTTTGATTCAACTACATGCCTGAACATGTACCAATCCAAGCCACTTGAACATTCAGAGGAGGATACCTTATCATCATACTACATCACAATCATTTTAACACTATGTTGATATCCAAGATAAATCATTATTAACTCCCAGCTACTTATGCATGGCATCATAAACTATAATCTCTAATTGTCATTGCAAACATGTTTAATCATAATGGGCTGAAGCATGGAAGCTAGGTTAAACATATTTACACAAACAGGACAAGTCGAGTTCATACCAGTTTCTCTTTGCCACGACCAGTTCATCGAATGTCGTCATTATTGCCTTTCACTTGCTTAGCCGAATGATATGAAAATAATAATAGTGCAAGAGTGCCATGGACTAAGCTGGAATCTGCAAGCATTTTATTCAATAGGAGAAGACAAGGTAAAATGGGCTCTTTATTAGTTCAACAATTATTTATATGAGAGCCACTCAATATTTTCATCGTGGTCTTCTCCTCGGTACAACTCGAATAAAAGAAAACAATTTCAGAGAAACACACTGAAATATTTTTGGAGTTTTTGGTTTTCTTTAGCAAGCGAATAAAAGGGAAAAGCAAAAACGAGAAGAACTATTTACATAACAAGCTCCCAACAAGCAAAAGAAGAACAAGGAAATCTTTTTGGATTTTCTTTTCAGTACTTCTACTAAGCATACATAGAAAGTAAATTAACTACAACTATTTTTTTTGTTTTTTCTAAAGTTTTAACAAACACACAAGAAGAAAGCAAGAAAAAAAATCTAAGCATGGATGATGCAATGGAAATGTGTGAGCACCGGCAAATGAACAAATAGACATGAATGATATGTGAACATGAATATAATGTCGGTGAGAACACGTACTCCCCCAAGCTTAGGCTTTTAGCCTAACTTGGTAGTGAATTAGTAGCCTGGAGGGTAGTAGTCGGTGTGGTAGCTCATAGAGTCTCGTGGTGCGGATGCCTCAGCACGTCGCGCCACCACCACTGCTGCGTTATGTGCTCGGGCCTCGCTCTCAAGGACAAAATATCTTTCCTTGGTGTGAGAATCAAACAGAGCAGGCACAGGCAAATATTTGTCCACAACATGTGATTGGTTAAACAACAAATTATAAGTGAAGTTATCAACAATTCCCTTGAGAATTTTATGATATTTCAAGGCATCAAAATCTAAATACCGAGTGGGTAGGATAGGATCAAAGGTCAAAGGTGAGACACCCAGCCCTCGAGCCAGGCGTGTGGCATAAATTCCACCATAGAACCAGCCACTTTTAGCATTGTGCTGAAGTTTGCATGCAACAATCGCTCCAAGGTTATAATTCCTTTCACCACTGAGAGCGGTGTGAAGGAGGCTCAAGTCTGGCGCACAAAGTATGCTACAGTCTTGCTTGCCTAATATTCATTTCCCATTAAATAATGCAAAATACTGAATTGCGGGAAAGTGAATGCTCTTTATTCTTCCTAGTCTCACTCCCCTATTTTTTCCGAAGCACAAGCTATTCAAGAAAGACTCATACTCAACCGTTGGTGGCTCATCAAGCGAACCCCAAAATGGCAATTTGCAATGGTAAGGCAAATTCTCCAGTAGGATAGTATAAGGATTATCATAAAGCATAAACGACACCCTAGACTAACGTGGAAAATATTTAAATCCTTTAACAAATGATTCAGTGAGAAGTTGGTGTTGTAAACCTTATCTGATAGGTAGGGACCGAGGCCGACATTGTGAACATATTGCTCAAATTCCACCTTAATGCCCACATGTACCATATATTCATCGCTAGGCCATAAACATGTCTTGGTGGCAGCATCTCGTTTGGAACTCTCACTTGGTTCAACATAAGACCGACGGGCGGAACTGTCGCTAGAAGATGCCCCCGAGGATCGTCTCCTCAAAGAACTCCTTCCAAATAGGTTCATCATGTCCACGTACAATTTTCTGAAAATAAAAATTTTGGACAGGCAAAAATTTGTCAACAATACTTTGTAAGATTGATAGCAACTACTCATAGGGATACATAGAGGCCATAACAAGCATTCGAACAACTTAGAACACTAAGAATTCAGCATGCAAGCACATCTACAGTAGCACCAAGAGCAGCTAATTATTCAAAGCATAAACCATTAAAACAAAAACTAATTGGGAAAATGATGGAGTCACATACCAAGCAACAATCCCCCGAAACAGTTTTGGTAATGGAGCTTCGAGCAAAGAGATAGAAATCCGCGGGTTTGAGCTCAAGAACACGGGAGGGAGAGCAATGGGGATTTTTTTTCTTGAGGTAAGTGAGGGGGCCCACGTGGCGACCACAACTCACCAGGGTGCACCTGGGGGTGCTGGCGCGCCCAGGTGGGTTATGCCCACCTGGTGCACCTCCCTCTGATGTTTATTGCACTAAAACATCTCAACTATTTCGAAAAAAATTGTAATAAATTTTCAGGGCATTCTGAGAACTTTTCTTTTTGGGACATTTTTTTATTGCACGAGAAATTCAGAAAACAGGAAAAACATGGCATTTTATTTTATTTAACTAATAAAAATAGAGAATGAAAAGTAGGGACAGAAATTGGTGCTTACTAAATGCATCAACTTCATGCTGTTCAAAAATGATCCATTAATAAGGTTGATCAAGTCTTATTAACAACCACTTTCGATTAGCATGAAACCGACAAACTTTCATAAATTACTAAGTTACCTCAATGGGGATATGCATTTCCCCAACAATAAGCATTTCATATTTCTTTTTGACAGTAGGTAGAGGTATTTGAATTCTTCCAATAGTGATTGTCGGAGATTTTTCAATAACATTAATGCCATTCACATGGATTTGGTTCTTCGGAAAGTGCACCGTATGCTCATTACCAATAATATGAAAAGTGACATTGCTTTTATTGCAATCAATAACAGCCCCTGCAGTATTCAAGAAGGGTCTATCAAGGATAATCGACATGTTGTCGTCCTCGAGCATCTCAAGTATAACAAACTCAGTCAAAATAGTAACATTAGCAACGACAACGGGCACATTCGCACAGATACCAATAGGTATGGCAGTTGATTTGTCAGCCATTTGCAAAGATATTTCAGTAGGTGTGAGTTTATCCAAGTCAAGTCTTTTATACAAAGAGAAAGGCATGACACTAACACCAGCTCCCAAATCACACAAGGAAGTTTTCACATAACTCTTTTTGATAGAGCAAGGTATAGTTGGTATTCTCGGATCTACAAGTTCTTTGGGTACTCCATCTTTAAAAGTATAATTAGCAAGCATAGTGGAGATTTAAGCGTCTAGTATTTTTCTTTTATTTGAGATGGTGTCTTTCATATACTTTGCATAAGGAGGCATTTTCAAGATATCAGTCAAGCGAGTACGCAAAAAGACTAGCCTCAGCATTTCAGCAAAGCGTTCAATTTCTTCATCATCATTCTTTTTAGTTGACTTGTGCAAAAAAATATAGGTTTTTGAACCCACGGTTCCCTTCCCTTACCGTGTTTCCTAGCAATGAAGTCGCTTTTGTCATATCTTTTATTTTTAGATTGTGGGTTATCAAGATCAACGGGTGGTTCTATCTCAACATCATTATCTGGTTCTTTATCATTGGTTGGTTGAGAGTCTTCATGAACCTCATCATTATCTTTTTCATTATAATTAGGTGAGTGTTCATTACCAGATTGAGTTTCAGCATCAGAGATAGAAATCTCATTTTCATTATCAGGAGGTTTTTCTATTTCAGGTTCACTAGGAGCATGCGAAGTCCTATCATTTTTCTTTTTCTTTTTCTTCCTAGAAGGACTAGGTGCACTAGTGTTAGCTCTTTGTGAATCTTGTTCAATTATTTTAGGGTGTCCCTCAGGATAAAGTGGTTCCTGAGTCATTTTACCTCCTCTAGTTGCAACTCTAATAGCAAAGTCATGCATATTATTATTCATTTCATCTAGCAATTCTCTTTGTGATTTAGCAACTTGTTCTAACTGAGTTTGAACCATAGATATTAGAGTTGTATTCTAAATAACATGTCACTCAAGCGTGTAATGATATTAGAGTTGTATTTCAATTGTTTCATAACATTTGCATTGAAGTGATCTTGTTTCCTAATGTAGTTTTCAAACTCATAAAGGCATTGACTAGGATGCATATTGTGAGGATTGTCATTATCATTGAACGTCATAAGAGAATTTACCTTTACCACCTTGGGCAGTGGTGGTGTATTAACCCCATGTATTTCTTCAATAGGAGGTAAATTTTTAGCATCCTCAGCTTTAATACCTTTTTCCTTCATAGATTTCTTTGCCTCTTGCATACCTTCGGGACTGAGATATAATATAACCCTCTTCTTCGAAGTGGGTTTAGGCGGTGGTTCGGGAATAGTCCAATCATCATAATTTTTTAATATTTTATTCAATAATTCTTCAGCTTGAGCAATAATCTGTTCCCTGAAAACGCAACCAGCACAACTATCTAGGAAGTCCCTAGAAGCATCGGTTAGTCCATTATAGAAGATATCAAGTATTTCATTTCTCTTAAGAGGATGATAAGGCAAAGCATTAAGTAACTGGCAAAGCCTCCCCCAAGCTTGTCGGAGACTCTCTTCTTTAGTTTGCACAAAGTTAAATATTTCCTGTAAGGCAGCTTGTTTCCTGGGGACTATGCACACAACCAGGAGCAAGAGTATTGTACCAAGCTTTAGCATCACCCTTTAATGAGAAAGGAAATAATTTGAGAATAAAGTAATAGCGAGTTTTCTCATCATGAGTAAAAAGGGTGGCTCTTTCATTCAACTTAGTAAGATGTGCCACAACAGTTTCAGTTTCATAACCATGGAAGTGATCAGATTCAACCAAAGTAATTAACTCTAGGTCGACAGAGAATTCATAATCCTTATCATCAATAAAGATAGGTGAAGTTGCAAACTTAGGATCACATTTCCTTCTAGCATTCAGAGAGTTTTCCTTATACTTGTGTAATAATTTCTCTAGATCATCTCTATCATTGCAAGCAAGAATATCTCTAGTTGCTTTTTCACTCATAACATAACCTTCTGGTACCTTAGGCAATTCATATCTAGGAAGGCTAGTTCTAGAAGGTGTTTTAGGAGTTTTAGTTTCAAGCTCATCATCATATTCAACAACATCATGTTGTATAACTCTAGCAATTTGTTAACCAAGAAATTCACCAAGTGGCACATCATCATTATCATGCAAGGTACTAGCATCATCATAAGCATCATTCATAGTAGAAGTAGCATCATCAATAACTTGCGACATATCATAATTAATAGCATCTGCTGGTGTTGCAAGTTTATTCATAACAGAAGGCACTGTTCAAGATATCTTTCGATATTTCGATAAATCGGCCGATTTATCACTTATCGGTGTCTGACCGATAATATAAATCGGCCGATAAATTACCTGATATGGCGATAAATTGGGCGATATGCCGATAAACTAGCCGATTTACCCCTTATCATGGGTCAACTGATAAATTCCCGATAAAGCGATATCCCCAACATTGACAGAAGGTGAATCTAAAGCAGAACTGGATTGTAGTTCCTTACCTACCCTTGTCCTTGAGGGAAATATCTTAGTCTTAGGATCCTTCAGATTCTTCATAGTGATAATATGATCACAATCCCAAGTGACTCAACAAATATAGCTATGCTCCCCAACAATGGCGCCAGAAAAAGGTCTTGATAACCCACAAGTATAGGGGATCGCAACAGTTTTCGAGGGTAAAGTATTCAACCCTAATTTATAGATTCAACACAAGGGGAGCCAAATAATATTTGAAGGTATTAGCAGCTAAGTTGTCAATTCAACCACACCTAGAGATTAATTATCTGCAGAAAATTGATCAGTAGCAAAGTAGTTTGATAGTTTTGATAGTAGTGACAGCAGCAACAGTAATAGTAACAGTGATGGTAGTAATTTTGTAGCAAGTGTAATAGTGATGATAGAAGTAGTAACTTAGCAGAAACAATATAGGATAAATTCGTAGGCATTGGATCGATGACTTGTTGGATGATATTCATCATGAGACAGTTATAACCTAGAGCGATAGGGCACTAGCTCCAGTTCATCGATATAATGTAGGCATGTATTCCATAAATAGTCATGCATGCTTTATTAAAAGAACTTGGATGCCATCTTTTGTCCTATCCTCTCGTGGCAGCGGGGTCCATATTGGAAACTAAGGGATATTAAGGCCTCCTTTTAATACAGAACCGAAACAAAGCATTAACACATAGTGAATACGTGACCTCCTCAAACTACGGTCATCACCGAGAGTGTGCCCGGTTGTTGTCACTGCGGGTTTGTTGGATCATAACACGTAGTAGGTGACTATTGCAAGATAGGATCTAGAGCATGGATATAATGGTGATAACATAAACGGTTCAGATCTAAAATCATGGCACCCGGGCCCAAAGTGACAATCATTAAGCATGGCAAAGTCATAGCAACATCAATCTAAGAACATAGTGGATATTAGGGATCAGGCCCTAACAAAATTGATTTTTTTCTAGAAATATGTGAATTTATTGTATCAGGGGGGTCGTCAGCGGGGCCATCAAGTGGGTACAACCCACCTGGGTGCACCAGGAGAGTGGGGCGTGCCCTGGTGGGTTGTGGCCACCCAGGTGCCCCTCTCTGGTGGGTCTTTGCTCCAGAAATTCTTATTATTGATATAAAAAATCCTCTCAAAGTTTCGTTCCATTCCGAGAACTTTCATTTCTGCACAAAAACAACACCATGGTAGTTCTGCTGAAAACAGTGTTAGTCCGGGGGTAGTTTCATTCAAATCATGCAAATTAGAGTCCAAAACAAGAGGAAAAGGGTGAGAAAAAGTAGATACGTTGGAGATGTAACACTTAGTTACCTTCAACTTCTTGCTGAGCTTGACTATACCGTTGAAAATAGGACATATAAGTATGTCAACATATCAGTGTACAAGGGTTAAAAGCAAAGAAATTAAATATATTCTCACCCAGGGGCAAGTTTGAACGGAGGAATCTGGGTCCCAGTAGAGTCACCGGAGGATGAATGAGAGGTTCCGTGATAATTTGAGTCAGAAGGATTAAGCGGTTGACGGATAAGACCTAACTTTGGAAAAGAAAAGTTTGAGTTTTGAGGCACCTCTGTTGGGCGCTTGCGAGGGCCTGGCTTATTGGGTAAGCCGGCATGAAGGTCTCCCC
>NC_057797.1:271692564-271703415 GCF_018294505.1 Triticum aestivum | reverse complement strand
ATGCTGTTGTTTCTTCCAAATAAATTTTGGATCCAAGTAAGCTAAAGGGTCAGAAAACCTTACTTTCCGGGTCACTTGCCGAACTTTCTGTCTTTGTAAGGGCTCTGAGTTGGAGGAAATAATAATTACCTCTTCAGCATCTGCTTGGCTGGTATCCATGTCATCCTGAGAGGGGTCAGCGTCAATAACATGTACAAAAAAGGAGCCAAGGGAATCAAGTTCTACCTCCGACTCATCATTGTTCAGTGCAAAAAGCTCTGTGGAATCTGTTTTCTTTTGGTTCTTCTTTGGAGCTTTGCTCTTTGCGCGGGACTTCTTGGTCGGTTTTTCTTGCAGCTTCTTGTTCCAGAAAGAAGAGTCAGCCTGGAAAAAGCATGTAATGATAAGGGGTGTGCAATTTAATGTAATGGATAAAGTAAATTGTTTTGAAACACTTACATCGGGAGCTTGGTTAAGAGCACAGAAGGGATTTAACCCAGTTTTGCGGCAGCTTTTAAGCTCTCCCCGAGCAGCGTCTTGGTCATCTCATTGATATCTTTGTCTTCCAAATTCACTTGATAGTAATGTTGTGGGTCATTGACATCACAAGTATATTTACACATCAAGCCGGGCCTGCAGCTTAAAGGTATGATCCTCCAAGCGATCCAACATCGGACCAGATCGGTGCTGGTTAATCCATTTGCCAGCAAAGCTCTTACCTCTGATCCGGTCTGGGAGTACATGCTTTGGGCTAAGCCGGCAGTCGTGGAAACCAGGCAGAGGATTTTCATTTGATGTAGATGTGTCTTGGCAATAAAACCAAGTCTGATTCCAGTCCTTCGGGTGACTGGGAAGTGCGGTTGCGGGGAAGATAGCATCTATTCGTCTTTGCATTGAAATGTCACCAAGGTCTAAGCAAGGTCCATCTGTGAACTCGGTCTGGTGGTTCAAATAATAGTACTCTCGAAAAAGATCGACGCTAGGCTCTTATTGAAGGTAAACTTCACAAAAGACTTGAAAGTTGTAGATTTTGGAAATGGAGTTGGGTCCAATATCTTGGGGATGAAGTTTGAAAAAATGCAATACATCGCGAAAGAATTTTGAGCTGGGCGGTTAGAAGCCGCAGTTCATATGGTCAGCAAAAACTATGACTTCGCCTTCCTTTGGTAGAGGTCTAGCTGCTATTCCTTGAGCTCGCCAGTGGATAACAACTTTTGCTGCTAAGAAGCCCACTTGGACATACTTGTTAAGGTTTTGCTCCATAACAGTAGATGCAACCCAGTCGCACGAGGTAATAGTCTTAGTCATCTTTGACAATGAACGCCTGAGAAGTACAGTATGGTGGATCAGTATTGTGAGGAAGAATCGCCCGATGTTTTCAAAGTTCATGTTTAATTCAGCCGTTTCATAGTAAATGACTATTGATACTCAATTGGTAAGCCGACTAAGGTTCTGGCGGGTCATAGAAGGTTGACGGTTCAACCGCCTAGCAAGTAAGTGGCGGGTTAGTTAACTATCAAGAAAGTTGAAAATTTTCTAAGTATGGGGGAAACATGTTCCACAAGTTGAGGTTATATTTATGGATCTACAGCAGTTCGAAAAAGGAGCATGATTGCTAAACCTAAATATGATAGTGCAAGAACATGTGAGATGGGTTTGAATATCAGGAAGACAGGATGCATCTTTGACTGGAAACGGATGCTAAAACTGCTAGCGCGCAAATTTCATACAGCTTTTTGGATTGAACTAAGCATTGGCAGAGAAACTATGACGAGCAGCGACGAACACCGACGAACTAGGGTAACCTAATGCAGATTGAGAATAAGTTTATATGAGTACCTATTTATGCTGATGAACAGTGGAGGGGCCCCGTGATCTCTGGTTACGGTCTGGTCGATGCAGCGGCCTACGTCGGAGTTGTTGAAGAAAGTCGATGGCGGCGGCCGAGCTCGTGCTGCAGCGGTCAGTGTGAGGAAGACGAAGAAGAAGAGGTAGAGGCAGGGGTAAAAGTGAAAAAGAGGGCCTCATATCCCTATTTTATAAGGAAGTGATAAGATGGCATGCGCAGAAATCGAGGAGGCAAAATGATTATGATAACAATGCGGGCGCCTCGATTTTCGGGAGGCCTATTAACATAAAGATCCGTTGAGATATCCTATGCCTTGTGTGGAATTAATGCAATGACATCATGACGGGTTATAATGATTCTGCTTATGTGACATCATGGCGGGTTATAGCTGACAGATGAAGATTCAACAGTGATACATTCTGCTAAGTTAAACAGTGGAGATTGATGTGAACAAGTTCAAATCAGCCTGGGGCCTAATGTTGGGGATATAGCTCCTAGGTGTGACCCGCCCAGGAGGGGCCGGGTTACATGTTGGCGGATTAACATTAAAAAGGTCCAAGGAGGCCCATGGAGAAGTACGAAGACGGCGGCTCTTGGAGGCAGGCCTGGTAAAGGCCCAAGACCTGGGCCTGAGATCCTCCGTATGAAGACTTGTTCTGTAAGGCATGATTAGTTAAAAACTGAGCCGGTTACGTTGAGTGAGCCGGCCGAGACTCTGTAAGCCTTCGGGTCTCCACCTGTGTATATAAGGGTGAGACTCGATGGCGAGTTAACTCAAGAAACAAGCAATCGAGAACGAGTTCAAGCGTATTCGGTCCCTTATAATCAAAACCCAAGCAATACAACTAGAAGCAGGACGTAGGCTTTTACCTCATTGTGAGGGGCCGAACCTGGGTAAACTCTCTGTGTCCTTTGACCCGTTCAACCCCGTAGATGGAAACCACGAACACCTATGTGACCAGAGGGCCCCTTGCTGGTTTGGCAGGGGGATGTCGCGTTGCACAAAGAGTAGACCGGCATGGGGTAGTGCGGCAGGGATCACACGAGCAATTTTACCCAAGTTCGGGCCTCCGTGAGGCGTAAAACCCTACTCCTGCTTTTTTGTATTGACGATGGAAGAGTGGTGGTGGAGCGTAGGAAACTTGCCCGGTAGGGACGGCAGTGGCTACCGTGCTATTCTTCCAGCTCCATGCCTACTCGCTTGACACGTCGCAGGACGGGTGTCATCTATAGGCATCTCCTACAGAAAGGGGCCGCCATTTGGCTTATGGCTGCCACTTAGTCACTTTGCGGCTTGACACTGCACTGATTAACAACGTCGGTCGTGGCGGAGTGGTTGGTGAGGTGGTTTCGCCTCCGCGAGTCCCAGCAGACCCTACCGGGACGCCTTGGACGTCTCCTTCCGGGGGTGGCCCCGTCCTTGTCGAGCTCGCCTGCCCAGCAAGGGAGGCTTTTCTCCTAGTGGTGTCTTGCTTCTCTGGCTTGATCTTGGTCCTCTTGATCTGCATGTTGGTCCTTCAAATCTCTTGGTTCCTTGTACTCTGACTTAGGTTGGAGCCTTGATCTTGTTCCCGTGCCTATGCACAGTCTGGGCAACAGACCCAGGGTTTGTTGCACCGACAGAAGTGCTCGGGCCTGCCCTGAATGCGCTGCCAAGCGTCGTCGGGGTAGGGCCTAATAAGTCCACAGGCGGGGGTGCTAAAGAGGCTGGTCTCTTGAGGTCTTCTCTGCTTCTTCGTTAATCTTGGGTCCAGCCCGGTTTCTGGATTCCCCGCGTGTCGTGTGCAATGTTATGGGAGAACTATGATCGTGGCACAAGGATTCTCCTCGACCCACGATCACGGGGCGGAAACTTCTGTCCCTGTCATGGAATTGTCACGTCAGATGTCCTTAGTGTCAGGACTTAGTCGCGAGGCCAACACATCTATGTGGTAGCTTGAGAGGGGTTGAGTGGAATCGAGAGACGCAACACAAGACAGGGATTTAGATAGCTTCGGGCCCCGGGAAACATCATCCGGTAAAAACCCTACATGCTGTTTGAGGCTAGGTCTCATTATCATCACGAGGGAGTCGCCGTAAACCGGCTCTCCTCTTTGTGTCTAGCCCTAAGATTGTTTCTTCTTGCTTGTCCCTCTTTGGGGAGCCCTGCCCCTCCTTATATATGTTGAAGGGGCGGGTTACATGTGGAGTCCTATTAGGATTAGGACTAGTCTCCCTTCTAATACAAACTGGATACAAGTCCGGGTCTTCCTTGTAAAGTAAATATTCCTCACGCCTTTTCTCTTAAACCGGCCCACCATAGCATGATCCGGCCTTCCATAAACCGCCCGTTAGGCCACCGGGTCTTGTCGCTCCTCTGACCCGCCTGCCGGATTACCAATGAACCGTAAACCGCCATGTCCAAGTGGGTTGCCAGTGAATCGCCAAATTCTAGCCGGGTCATACATCCGGCGGTTTATACCGCGGGGTATATCCCCGACATTAGCCCCCAGTTTAATTTGGATTCATCCATGTTAAACTGATCTGCAACAAGAACAAATTTGTCGGGTTGTGCTCCGGTTTAAATATACTTGTAAGCCGGCACTTGATCATCCTTAAATCCTTGTCATTTCTTCCTTCCAAGTTAATAACCATCTTCATAATCAATTTGCTTGCAGAAGATATTTGTAAATAAAGAATCCATTTGAATCGGCCTTCAATGCTTTGACTTGACAAAAATATTAGTCTCTGAAATATTCAACTGATATCCAGCCGGCTTGAAGATGTAAAACTTGCTGGTTTATGATTACCACCATTGTCTGGTTATAAAAACTAATAATTCCGGGTCATGATTGTTGCCAACACCGGTTCATGATTGTTGCTAATGCCGGTTCATGATTATTGATGACGCCGGGTTACAGACACAGGGTCATAATGATTGGTGACGCCGGGTTAATCCAGTTTGCTCAAACCAGAGAATTTGAAAATAGTTCTTCGATAATAATATAATACCTGTAGCCCCCAAGTCTTGAGCAGAACAAAGTGATGGCTTAAGACTTGCTTCAATATAAATACTGCCACTTAAGAAGAAATCCATGTTGTTCATCCCAGTCACTTAGTAAAAACTGAATACTCCATATTATGTAGCCCCCAAGTGCCGGGTTGTCATGCTTGCAGCAACCTGGGACTTTGTAATTGTCTTATACTCATAAAAACTTTAACCAGTGTAGTCCCCAAGGGCCGGGTCATTATGTAATAATGAGCAGGGACTTTGTAGGTATAATCATGTAGATTTGAGCAATGATGTGTAGCCCCCAAGGGTCGGCTTAGTAAGATAATATTGAGCTGGGACTTTAATATATACCTCAATGAAAATAACATCATATGATGTAACCCTCATCATGGGACTCGAATCCACGTCCACAAGGTTAAGAGCCTTGTGCTTTACCAACTGAGCAGTGGACTCTTCAATATAATGAATAAAAAGCTTTGTACCTTCAACTGTTGACAGGAGCAATTGGTAGCCCCCAAGGGCCGATTCATTATAATGTGATGAGTCGGGTCTTCAATAATATGAGCAGAAAATTACTTTGCATTAGCCCCCAAGTGTTATGGTGCATGCTTTCAGCGACATGAGACTTGCATGTAATCTCAATTTGAATAATGTAGCCCCCAAGTGCCGGGTTGTAAGCCTGCAGCAACTCGGGACTATTCCTTCCATTGTAGAATAAATCATATCTTTTGATAAAATAATAACTGTTACGCTAAAGCGACTTTGAAAACTCAATAATACCGGTTACTAATAACCATAAAAATCCAGCCATGTTGGCTATTTCAAGATAATATAATCCGGTATGAAAAATTCATCCAATATCATAATGAAAATTCAATCAAATTTGGCTATTTGAATAATATAACCCAATCATTTATAAGCGCATGATTCCAATGGCGCAATCCAAATATATACTGGCGACGTATAGTCCAAAGCCAGGCCGGTTTAATAAACTCCGGATAATTTCCCATCATATACTGGCGACTTATCGTCATGCCGGTTTAATAAACACCGAATAATTTATAATCATGCTTTATTCAATCTGTTTCTGCATATAACAAGTTTAAAGTGTCCTGGCGGTTTACCGCCGGACGGGTCATAATGCCCAACATATAACCCAGGTTTATAACCAAGGCTGCATTTAAGAATAATCAAATATGAAATATATCATACCTGTGACATTGAATAACATCATTGTTTTACCAACTTTTTGTAGTAAGGGTGATAATCCCAATCTTGAGTACTGATAACTCCTTCCATATTGTGTTGGTTTATGATAAAACCGCACCGGGTTACGATAGACACCGGATTATCCATATATAATACTGGCGACATGCAGTCAATCCAGACCGGATTAATAATCACCGGATTATAATTGGTCATGTACTGACAATTTGTAATTGAAAGTCAAGCCAGGTTGATAAACACCAGTTTACTCCATAATAGGATGGTAACAGAAAATCAAACCGGGCAGATGGCCTCCGGATGAAGATTTGACCGTGTTCCGTCAATTTGTAATTGACAGTTGAACCAGATTAAAACGTTGTCGGTTTAAAAAACGCAACAAAAATCAAATAACAGTTATGAAAAAATATGGAAGCAAAGGCAATGATAAAAACCGTTTGCAAAAATATGCTATACTGAGCTGATCAGATGGTATTACCATGGTCGGACAGGACCAAGCCCCCAATAGGAGTGACAACGATTCAAGTCAGCCAGGTCCCCAAATGATTCGTGGCATATATGCCAGATCAAGAGGCGTGGCAATGGTTCGGGTTCGACCATGCCCCCAAGTGATTTTGTGGCCTTAGGCCGACCAAGAGGCGTGACTGGTTCAGACTTGACCATGTCCCCAAATGATCTGGTGGCTGTCGCCTATCAAAGGGTGTCGCGTTGGTTCGGACACGACCAAGGCCCCCAGTGATATATAAAAAACAAATGTCAAGGGGTAAACCGGAGGCCGCTTTAAACAGAACCACTCTGTGTAACCTCGCATGATGAGAAAGACAGAGACCCCGCTTTATGAAGCAGAAGCCCCCATGCGATCAATAATATGTTAGGCCAATAAGGCGGGATACCCATGTTTGAACCGCGCATCATGGCAGCAGGTCCTCTTCGGTAATTTTTAACTTTTTTGCAAGAGATAAATTCTTCTTGAATCGGGATCTTGAACCGGATAGTGAGAGCTTCAAAGCTTTGTGGGAGAACAGACGTCCCTTAAATAGGATTGCAAACCGGAGTCTTTATTTTCAGCTGGAAATTTTCTGACGGCCTTCCAACTCGAACTTGCGAGAAATTAATTCCTTTTTGAACCAGACATTGTTAAACCGGATTTGAGAGCTTCAAAGCTTCGTGCGAGACAAATTCTCCTTGAACCGGATTGTAAACCGGATATTTGAGAGCTTTAGTGAGACTGACTTCCTTTAAACCGGATTTTAAACCGGAATCCTTTCTGATGACCCGGAACTTCTTCATTGAGTCGGGATTTTGTAACTGTCATATACTTTCTAAGCCGGAAATTTTCTGACGGCCTTCAAATAATAGTAGCCTCCAGGACCGGGTTATCTTTCCCCCCATCGTCCCGGGGTTCTTAAATTTGCTGAAACTGGCAAGATTTGCCGAGTCATGTCATCATAGCCCCCGAGTCTCAAGGTGACTCGAGGAGTTGGCTTGAAACTCTCCATATTTGACCGTAATATAAACCGGCATAACTTGTATATCATTGGTGTTGATAGCACGATGTGAATCCACAGAAGGTTGAGGTGACTGCGGTGGGTTATAAATGATCCCATATGAGCTGTGTCAGCAACTCGGCCAATGGTTCCTTCCAACTGGTGATTTGAAGTTAACCAAACTGTAATGGCGGTGACTTGTGCGCCTGCCCATTGAACCACACAGTGTAGACAACGGTTGATAGTATATTATAATTTGCCTCCATCTTGCTTGAAAGAAAAACCGGGCTACACAAGCTGTAACTTGCTCATACTCAATAAAAAACTCATGCAGACAGGTGCGGCCCGGTGTGTTGATGTAGACCAGGCCACGAGAGGTGGACGGAAAAGATGACCTCAGCATCAGAGGCGGCTCAAATAGATGAACCGGCCGCGGTGTTGTAAACCGGTGCGGACGGACGAGTTAACCACGTCATTTTGATGTAGTGAACAATTATCCTGCATCAACCATATTGCAGACCAAGACAAAGATAAACTGCTCTTTGATAAAAAATAATATGTATCAATAAAATATATTTTAGATGGATATCACCTGACGTGCCAGGCCGGAAATAACCCGCCATGAAATTGATAATCGCTATGTGAAGTTGGAAATCGCTCACGGGTGAACCGGCCGCGGCGTGGTAAACCGGTGCGGACGGGAGAATCAGCCGCAACGTTTGTAAGCCAGCGCGAACGCATGAACCGGCCGCAAGGTCGGACGGGCGAGTTGTCCGTGGCGTTAGTAAGGCGGTGCGGACGGGCGAGTCGGCCGCCGTGTTGATGTAAACCGAACAGCGGGAGCCACGACTTGCAAGCGTATCCGTCGAGCAACATGACACGGACGGACTCCAGTGCAGAGTTATGCTGGTGCGCGCTCCATATCCGTTGTATAACACCTTTGTCCTGATTGACTATCCTGCGTAAAAATATTACTCGACAAAATAATTGTTCTCACAAATTAATATGTGCTGCTAAAACAGACTAGACGAATATCACCTGATTTATTTTCCGGATGAACGCGGATACCAATACTGGATAATGTTGGATGTACTCTGATGCAGCCTTTAGTATTTACACAGAACCAACAAAGTGCCAGATATAACAGCGGCCGGAGGGGTGACTTGAAAGCGACACCGCAGTAGTGGCCCGAACCCACAGTAGCGGCCCAAACCACAGTTTTTTTTTCAAACTTGGGCAGGCCATGACCCACTCTGCCTTTGTAGAAACTCCGCTAGTAAGGAGGATCGTTCTGTCCACGCCGGAGACCAACAGGTCAAGCTGGTCCTCAAACGCCCCCCACGGTGGACTCTGCCGAAAAAATCTTCTTGTCCTATTCTCTATTACTTCCATCTCCAGTAGATTTGACTGATGTACTGAGCTAAATCAGCCGGCCATCGAATAAAATAGCAACCGGTCCCGCTTGATGCAAAGAGGCCTCACGGGAGTAGTACTAGTTGCTGGTTTGATAAAAGCAATGATTAAAAAACGAGTCTGGACCTTGCTGCATAGATTATTCCTTTTCAAAATCTGAGTCTTCACGTGGACTGATCTGACACGATGTCCAGCGGTTTGCAGCACAACTCCGGTTGATCTCGGCAACACGCAACTGTGGCAGCAAAAAAGTGATCTTTCATCTGGATTCGACGTGTCGCCCAGACGCGTGCTCTCTGTAACTTGACGTGCTGTTCGGAACCAAAAAATTGTAACTTGACGTGACTTAGCTTCACGTGAAGGCCCTTGGGACTTGAAACAGCAGCAGCGACTGATTTTCTCAAAACAGCAAACAGGACACTGCGTACTCGGGGCTTCGAGCGTATATATGCAGCAGCGGCAACTTGCGGATCGATATGACGCGGCGTACGGCGGCTCAGCAGAAATCCTGTCGGCTTCCTTCATCAATCTGGCTTTGGTTCGTCAGGCCGCATCGGGCGACGACGCACAGGATGCCGAACCCTAACTTCTCTCGTCTCAAACTTGTATATGCCGCCGCTGAAAAACTTTTTCAATCTTTGACCAATGAACTTCATAGTTGATGTGAATTCTTCCAAACCGGCTCCTGTTCATCCGGAAACTTGTGCACTTCTCAAAACCCGAGATGAGATCCCTCCAAGAACTCAACACCACCATGCGCAGGCCCCATGGTGGGCGCCAACTGTCGTGGAATTGTCACGTCAGATGTCCTTAGTGTCAGGACTTAGTCGCGAGGCCAACGCATCTATGTGGTAGCTTGAGAGGGGTTGAGTGGAATCGAGAGACGCAACACAAGACAGGGATTTAGACAGCTTCGGGCCCCGGGAAACATCATCCGGTAAAAACCCTACATGCTGTTTGAGGCTAGGTCTCATTATCATCACGAGGGAGTCGCCGTAAACCAGCTCTCCTCTTTGTGTCTAGCCCTAAGATTGTTTCTTCTTGCTTGTCCCTCTTTGGGGAGCCCTGCCCCTCCTTATATATGTTGAAGGGGCGGGTTACATGTGGAGTCCTATTAGGATTAGGACTAGTCTCCCTTCTAATACAAACCGGATACAAGTCCGGGTCTTCCTTGTAAAGTAAATATTCCTCACGCCTTTTCTCTTAAACCGGCCCACCATAGCATGATCCGGCCTTCCATAAACCGCCCGTTGGGCCACCGGGTCTTGTCGCTCCTCTGACCCACCTGCCGGATTACCAATGAACCGTAAACCGCCATGTCCAAGTGGGTTGCCAGTGAATCGCCAAATTCTAGCCGGGTCATACATCCGGCGGTTTATACCGCGGGGTATATCCCCGACAGTCCTGCTTGCCTCCTTTTTCGCACGCACCTGCCTCGTGTTCTGCATGCATTGGGCATTGTAGGTGGTGGATGCAGAGGGCACAGGAAGGAGTGCCATGGCCAAAAACCGGGTGCAGATGGTTGAAGCATAGGGTCGGCCTTGATTCTTAGAGCCTCAAAGGGTGCAGAGAGGCCACATTGGAGAAGCGGGGTGGTTATTTCCTGCGTGAGGAGCCAGGCCCCTGCCTCGCCCTCCTATAAAGAGGGGTTGGGTTAGTGCCTTGATACGTCTCCGACGTATCTACTTTTCCTAACGCTTTTCCTCTTGTTTTGGACTCTAGTTTGCATGATTTGAATGAAACTAACCCCGGACTGATGTTGTTTTCAGCAGAACTACCATGGTGTTGTTTTGTGCAGAAATAAAAGTTCTCGGAATCGAATGAAACTTTGTGAGGATTTTTTATACAATAAATAAGAATTTATGGAGCCAAGATCCATCTGGGGGCACCTGGGTGGGCATAACCCA
>NC_057797.1:271646743-271692269 GCF_018294505.1 Triticum aestivum | reverse complement strand
AGGTGGGTTGTCCCCACCTAGTGGCCTCGCAGACCCTGAAACCGATGCTATCAAATCCTATTTTTCAAGAAAAAAATCAGGGAGAAAGAATTATCATGATCCACAAGACAAAGCCGCCGTCACTTCCTGTTCTTCATCGGGAGGCCAGATCTGGAGTCCATTTGGAACTCCGGAGAGGGGATATTCGTTCTTCGTCATAACCAACCCTTCTCCATCGGCAATTCCATGATGCTCCCCACCGGGAGTGAGTAATTCCTTCGTATGCTCCCTCGTCGGTGTGGAATTGGATGAGATTCATCATGTAATCGAGTCCATTTTGTCAGGGCCTGATCCCTACTATCCACTATCTTCTAAGATTGATGTTGTTATGACGTTGCCATGCTTAATGCTTGTCACTTCACTACAAAAAAATACAATTCTGTGATGATACGTGTTTGTCACACTAGGTCACATTTTTGTCATGCATGTACATCCATGACGATTTTATGACAGAATCAAGATAGTCATACCTGTGCTGTCGTAGAAGTGTTCCATGACATTACCAAAATTATCATCACGGAAGTGTTCACTTCCATGACGATAAATCATGTGTCACAGAAGTGCTTTCGTCAAGGGTGACGGACACATGGCATCCACCGTAATGGAACGCCGTTAAGCTAACGGGTTGGATTTTGGATCCGATAACCCGTTAACTGCCCTAACCAATGGGAAATTTCCACGTGTAAAATTCTAATTGGCCAAAGGGAACACCTGTCAGCTCGTTAGTGGGCCAGATGTCGCCCGTCCATTGGAGGAGACATGCCTATGATACGTCGACACCTGGTTGGGCCCAACAGAGGCCCATATAGGTTAAAAAGGCTGGCCCAATCAAAGGCCCGTAGAACTTAATCAGGTACTAGTGGGCCAGCCCAATAACGGCCTGCTTAATAAAGTCCCATTTACGGCCCAAAGCCAGATCTGGCCCGTTAATTGTTTGCCCAATATTTGGGCCCATTCACGGCCCAAAGCCAGATCTGGCCTGTTAATTGTTCGCCCAATATTTGGGCCCATTTGCGGCCGGAAGCCAGATCTGGCCCTTTAATTGTTCACCAAATATTTGGGCCCAACTACAGACCAGTGACTTTCAGCCTGTTAGAGGCCTCACGTAGACATGGGCCCATTTCAGCCTGGTGTGACTTTCGGCCTGGGAATGGCCCGTGCTGCCCATGGGCCATATATGGTCCAACGGGACATCGGGCCCACTAACGGCCCGTGCTAAAGGTGGCAACAGTTAAGCCCAACGTGACTTTGGGCCTGTTAAAGGCCTGTCGCGTAATTCGGCCCGTTGATGCCTGTGCTAAGCTTTCGGCCTCTTAAAGGCCCATGATATCAGTGGGACAACTAAGGCCCGAGATATGTTTCGACCTGGTAACGGCCCGTGAGCTAACTGGGCCCAAAACTGCCCAGTCTACATTTCAGCCAGCTGAACGCCCGTCGACGACTAGTGAAAATTGAGGCCCAATATGCATTTTGGCCCGCTAAAGGCCCGTGGTTTCATCTCGGCCGTAACAGGCCAGTACAATATTCAGCCTGTTAATGGCCCGACGCTACCTGGGCCAAACTAAGCGCTGGGTCGACAAAAGGCCCAACTAAAATATAGGTCGGTGTAAGTTTGGGCCTGGCGCAATGTGTGAAGGCCCCAATCATTCGGGCCCAAGAAATACGCAGGCCGGCCCAATTGTGGCCCACTAAAAACCTAGCCCGTTAGAGTCGAATGTTTCGGTCCGGTCGACTACATCGGATTTTTTTCAGATAGCGAATGATGGTAGTAACTAGTAGGAATTAAGAACAAACCTACTCTACACAATAAAGAAATTACGGCATAGTAACTAAGAATAAACCTACACTATACAATAAAGGATTTAAGGTATATTACATCCACTTGGCCTCGAAGTTCGCCACAAGTGATCATAAAGCGCAATGAAGGAGCAGATTACAAAAACTGAGCACCATTGCAGCGTAACAAAATAATAATGAACCGAGACCACTTCCAAGACAGTTCAAGAAAGGTTAGCCTTGCGGGGGAACTGCTGCACAAGCTGTTGAGCAAGGCTGTGAGACCGGTCTAGCATGCCGGTCATAGCTTCTAGGTGTAGCTGTTTAGCGATGAGGTTCTCATTGGTGTTCTCCGCAATCTTTCTTAGAGATAGGACTTCAAGTCGAAGTTGAGTTACATAATGCCTTTCTGCTAGAACTTGGGACTGAAGAAGTCGAACTAATTCAGACAACGAATTCTGTGAGCTTGTCTGACTATTAGTCTCAAGTAACTTGAACACTACATCAAGACAAGACTTTGCGGTTGTCTCGCTATCTTCAAGATATTTTGCCTTCTTTGCTGCAATATATGGTGGGTTTGTCTCACAGCCTTCAGCAGACTTATGCATGCCATCAGGCATATCACCCTGAAACAAAGTAGAGAGATGACAGGTTTTGCACGTGTATAAATAAAGATGATAACTGTTCTGTCAATTCTATCCAATTTCAAATTAGAAAATAAAGAGTAAGTTCAAAATATCAATAGCATAATTTGGCATTGTTCATAATGCGGGGAGCTTCACCACACTACTGGATTACCATGTCAACATAACAAGCATAGATGAAGGGCAAAGAAAATCATTGCATCTATTTTGGATAATGTGCATCGCATGTTGTTCATATCATCAGCCACATCAGTAAGATAAAACAGGAGATGACAAGGTGCAAACGTGGGCTGCTTCACCATAAACTAGATTATAGATCCACAAAAGCAAGCATACATATAGGGAGTATTAAGTAATGTGCATGGTATGAATAAGGAATTTGGTTTTACAAGTAAAACTTAGAACTTATGGTTCTTACGAACATGCATTTTGGTAGAAACAGCAAACTAAACAGCAGTAAACGATAGGGAGTATGAGAAAATTAAACAACAGTTGAGGACAAAGGCTTTAGAAGGACTAACTTACATTAACAGTTAACACCGGCTTTATAATGCCCTTCTCCATGTCAAGGGAAGGATAACTCAAGAATTTCAGCACATAATCTTCTTCATAAGCATTGCCTGTACTCTACATTTGGTAGAGAGTAATTATAGATATGATAATACTGGAAGGGATAGAGGATAATGAAGATAAGAAGCAGATTGATGCTACATAATCAACTACCAATCCCTGGAAGTACAAGCGTTACAGGACAAAATGTACTGACAAGAGCAATGGGCTACACTTCTGCACTCGCATTGTCTGTGTATTCTACTTGTTGGTAAGATTAAATATAGATCTGATCTTTTTTAGTAAATGGTCGGCGAGGGAGATAATATGCAGAATGCTACAAAATGAACCAATCCCTCTTCCCATAATACAAGAGTGTTTTGAACACTGGTGTACTGTACAAAACGTTCTTATATTATGGGACATAGTGAGTAGCTGTTAATGTAAGTACAGTGATATACCACGTTCAGTCCTTACAAGAGGACTGCAGAGCTAAACCTCTTCAAAAGCATTGGGTTGATTCTAAATTTATGTAAGAGTCCATACGGATCTTATAATGTCCGCCAAATGGACGATTACGAGGATAACATGTGTAGTGATGCTACATAATCAAACAGCTATGAAAGTAAGTATGACCATATAGGGCAAGAGGTACTCACAAGAGCAATGCAGTGTGCAGTATAGTTGCGAGATTCTGTGGTCCCTTGAGAACGAATGTTCTTCTGCTAACACTTTTCATACAAGTGAGACATTAAGGCAAATGCAGAAATGTAGTTCAAATTGTGATGTGATATCATAGAAAGTACCTTATGCTGCAGCCGAGACCAATGTGTAACAAGATTATTCCAGTCACCGTCGGATAAATGTAGCACCGGAGACTTTACAGAAATTTCATTTAGAGGCTTGCCATCGAAGTGCGCTTGCCTCAGGTAGGAACGATACTTCATCAACGAATGCTTGAAAAGCGCAACCACCCCTTGCTCGTCATCACAATCCAGTTTGCTCCTCGCCTATTTAAAAGAATGAAATTTATGTCTTCTGTCAGCAGAAACATACGCAGTAATGACCATCAATAACATTAGTACATTACTTATGCGTAAGTTGCGGAGGAAGACTGGAAATTGTTCTGTGTCTGCGGTATAATCTTCCCATGAAGGAAAGATACGCACAAAGTTCCTGACAACAACATAAGCTTCGTCTTCTAAACTGGGAAGAAATGGAATAGGGGTCCTATTTGCTGCAATTGGGGCTCTCTCTGGTTTGAAAAGGGATTGGGCAACTGGATTTGGTGTACTCTTCGCTGGAATGGGGGTTTTGCGTCGTACAGCTGGTGCTATGTCAACTAGCATAATCTTACTGTTTGCTATACTTGGGGTCTGCTGAGTTGGGGCATCAGAAATGACCAGTGTAGTAGGGCTAGAGTCTGCTAGAGTTGGGGTATTTTGTTGGTCAGGTGATATTGCAACTACACCTAATGGGCTATTTGATTTATCAGGTGCCACTACCTTTTCCAAATACTTTTCTTTTGCTCGTCCACGATCAGCTATCGCCCACTTCCTTTTGAACGTCCGATACACAAGAATAGCATTTGAATGGATAAATATGGTATGATGACAGATGGAATATGTATTGAAAATGGATAGGCAGGGCGTATTCATATACACGATGTGTAAACTAAGCTAATGGCAGTTCAACAAAGAAGAAGCAATGCAAAGCATCAGTTGCAAGATATGTGCGAGCAATGTAACCTTGGAAAGTTAGAGCAAGTACCGTGATGGGTGAATAAGATAGGGCATCTTCCTCTGACTCCTCCACTAGGGAGCTACATTGAGTTAGGTCTCCCTCTAGCACAGAATCATTGTTAGGATCATATTCTCAGCATGAATCTGTAGGTGGAGAGCGTTTGCATTGCATTGCATCCAGACTTGATTTCAGTCCCTTAATGCCAAGTTTGACAACCATGGCATTGTTCTGCTTTATTCTTTTCATGCGCGCAAGCTCGTAATCATTATGATGCTATTCAGAATCTAAGATTCATGAAAACATAAAAAGTAGTCAGATTATCTATGGAATGCATTGCAGATTCAACTCAGAGAGTGTCTCCCTATAAACCCCTGCATATGCAAAGTTCACCTCCCCAACCGTGCTGACCAGACCACACATAGAAATACAAACCCCTTATGTCTCTATAACAGGCAGGAACACATTTCAAAACTGAAGTAGGAACATTAGAATCATATGAAATTCGTATTTGAACAAATAAAATAAGCAATTATGAGTGGCGTAATGTTTAGCTTCAAGGGTGGAGTGTTGGTAGTGCGACACAAAGCAAGTAGGCAGATTGTATTCCATATAAAAGATCGAAACCTATGTAAAAGCTGGAAATGACACTTTCTTTCTATACAATGCAGTGTTCGTTACCCACACATGATGGAAGAGATCACATAGAGAAATACTATTCACTCATGTCTACGATTCCAGTTTTTAGAAACAGGGCGGTCCACCTTAAAAGAATATTGACAACAAATATGACAAGGCAAGCATAGATGTAGTGAATCAATCATTTACTTGTGAGCTTACAAGGACAAGTATGCAGAATTGTAACTGCAGTAAGAAACCGTCCAAAATCTGAATGAAGAAGTTTGTCTAGCACTTATTGTTTGCAACTAATCGACGTGAATAATTGGATATTATATCGAATGAGTAAGAAAGACAAGTAAAATTGTCAACAAACCTGGCTTGCAGTAGTAATCTGGGTCAATGTCACTACGACCAACAATCCAAAATGACTAGTTTCTGTTCCGAGGGCCGGAATTTTGAAAACCCTGTGAACTTTAGAGGTACTAAAGATTACTGAAATAAATCTGAACCATTAAGTGTAGGTAGCACTGAGCACACAACAAACCCTAATGACAGTCCTGCCTAATGAGTAATGAATCAATTAGAAAATGGGTGATGAGGAGTGGTTGCTGAGAGTTGAGGATGTATCTCAGGATAAATCGGGTTGGCTTGGTGGGTGCTGCACGCCTGAGCCCTGAACGTACTGGGAAGGTAGGCACGGTGGCGTGCCCGGGGCAACGGTGACGCTGTTGGGCGAGCGGCTCCTGGCCTCTTGTTAGTCCGGCGTCTCCTCCTAGAGTCATGCCATCCAGGGACAGCAAGTCGCCGGCGATGCAGGCGGCTGGGGGTGAGTAGAGATCGGAAGCGCGCAGCAGAATAGAGGGGAATCGGGGCCTAGGACGACCCAAAATCCCAGGGTGGGATGGCCCACCGTGGGCACCCTGTAGAGATACACACCCGAGCGGCGAACATGCATTTTCGAAACTAATTTAGGAACATTTAGTTGACCAATTAAACAACTATGTTTTAATAATATCGGATTCGTATTTGAACAACTAAGCTCGTTTAGCTTGATGGGTGGAGCAGTGTTATTATGACACGAAGCACGTATTCTGATCGTATAGTGATCATAAAACGGGGAAACTCTAAGCATATTTTTTTAGCAAAAGAGGGTTTCCCCTCCGATTTCTATTAAAGAAACCACTACGGGACCAACATGATCAATTAAACCCTAAGCATGATCAATTAAATCATATTATGGCTACGCCATGGCAGATTTGAAGCTGCAAACCGGAGAAATGATATTTAGCATCCATTGTTTGCTTCGAACTAAGAACTAAATTCTAAGAGCTGAAAAGAAAGTAGAGTAACCAAGTTAAGATCTATTTTCTGGTTGAGATCAAAAAGTTGAGGAGATGTGAAGTACCACCTCTCTTGTGGCGCCCTGTAGGCATCGGGGGTGCGATGGCTATCGGTGGCGGTGAAGCAGATCTACGACGATAGACGGGTGAATCAGGGGATAAGTCCCATTGCGGTGGAAGAGAAGGTCGTGTGAGCGGCCCCGACAAAGAGGACGACGGCACCGATGAAGAGAGAGGACGCGATGCAAGGCTATTGGTCCATCGATGTGGATGAGAAACGTCCATCTCTAGCAGTGGACGATGCGGTCTTGGTAGGCGCTCCGGCATGGTGGAGGACGGTGGCGATGGATGTGGTGGAGGACGGCGGCGATGGATGGGGTGGCGGACGGAGGCTGGTGTGGGGATGGGGTGTTCTAGCGCGGACGGTGTATGAATGGGAAAATGGAGGGAGAGGTATGGGGAACCATGTTTTTGGGACGCGCCTGTCTGAAATATGGGAAAGTTACGAACTTAGCCCTCGTTTAAAATTTGGACGTCTCGTCGGTTGGGGATAGGACGGTAATCTCGCATCTCGCCAATATTTTCCCAGAGCAATTTCAGGCGAGGAGAGGTTGGTTGGCACCCATGCTTGGCGCTGTATGAACGGGGCTGACAGGTAGGGCAGTTGTGTCACGTCTGAGTGAAGTTAGAAACCTTCCCCTATTGAAAATATTTGCCTATATCAATTTCGGCCTAGTCGAGTTTGTTTTGCCGCCCACCGTGTATGAATGGGGAATGGAGGGAGAAACAGAGGTCTTTCGGACGAGCTTGAATCAAATGAGTTTTTCCGCCCATGTTTGACGCCCACCGTGTCGGAATGGGCTCAGAGGCGGTCGTGTCATGTCTAATTGAAGTTACTAACCTACCCCTATTTAGAGCAGTGGAAATCAGGCCGATGGATTGTCTGTGTAATGGGTAGACAGTAATTTCCATCTCCCAAACACTTGGCTTCGGGCAGCCGACGTGGGAGTGGACGTTTTGCTGCTTCTTTCGAATTTTGGGACAATAAGCATCCATGTTTACCCTGGCAACTAAATTCGAATCCATTTTGTATTCCTATATGAATCTTTATAAATCATTCTATGTGTTTTTATATATCTTCAAAAGGACGACAAAGATGTATTCCACTGTCATATATGAATATGTTTTACAAATGCCGATACTCAAATTCAGAAACTAGAATCCAGTTTAAGGTGAATTCAAATATTTGGAACACTTCATGTCCAACTCAAATGTCACACACAGCATAATGTGTACTCCCATTTAGATATGTACACAAGCGATGTATCAAGATTCAAATACCAAGTCTATCAACCAAGAATGTACAGAACTAGCAGACATATAAACACTTATAGAGTATATGGATCAATAATATCAACTAACATACATAAGCCAGGCCGCTGTACTTGGCCCTTTCCGATGCGTCCTTTTTTGGCTACAACAGCATCCTTTTTTTAGCCAGCATCTTGGCCCTTTCCAATGCGTGCCACTTATGGTCCATCTATACTACTATTATTGTTGAATGCACATTCAGCCCGATTGGCATATTTGTAGGTCTGGCACAACAATCCAAATGAAATGTCTCCGAGTCTTATCAACTAATACAGACTTGTGCTCAAATAAAATTACAAACCAAAAAAACAATTATTACATGATATCTAAAACAAATGGTTTGATTGATTAATGAAAAGACAACACAAAGGTTATTCAACTATGGAAAGAACATTTCACCTATGATTTACCAAGTAGGAATTTAATTTCCCTTTTTCCTTTAGGACCTTCACAATCTGGTCAGTCTCAGCTTGCTTCGTTTTGAAATCCACCAAATATTTAATGGTTGTCTTGAGTACTGCTTGTGATTGTGTTGTTTGCTTCCTCAACATGTCAACTTCATCTCTAAGTGCAGAAGCAGAATCTCTTTCTACCACTAGTTTAGCCTCTAGAGCATCAGCAGTTGGCAATTCATAATGCACGATTGGGCCGGTGCCACTGCTGTGGGGTGATGCAATGTCCATGGGGACCTCGCTCTTTGATCTTGGGCTAACCTGTTTTGCCATTAAAGTTCCAATTGGATTTAGAAAAGTTGAAGTTAGCAAAACATATCAACTGGGAGTTATAACAGCAAACCAGTTAAACAAACAAGGAATTAAAGAGTTTCAATTGGATGCTGAAAAGTACTTATTAACATCATTGTAACACATTGTTGCAGCAGCAAAGCAGTTAAAAAAACAAGTAGATATTTAAGTTAAGGCAAACAGGTAATTCTTAACAGTAAGTATCAAACACATAGATAGGCGCAGTCTACAATATGATTAACAGGCTATCCCATTATGTAATCATTAGCAAACTAAATTAAGCCAAGAAATGTAATTGAACAATTTTGCAATAAGTGGCTAACTAAAATTCTGATAAGCAGGTAACTGAACTTACGCTAGTTCTTTGTACAGGCACACTACAAGGTTGTACGAAGGAGTCCATGGCATCAATTTCTTGGATACGTAGTCCCAATACTTCTTTCTTCCCACACTGCATGGGTAAGTCGAATGGTTAATCTGGTAAGATGGTGCGTCCTTGATATGTTATATGAGGACGTGTGGTCAGACTAGTTGTAGCCAAACACATCACACTGGCTTTTACTGTCTATTTCATGCGATTACTTTTGGCATATCGAGATCTAAGCAATCTACAATAGGATGAAAAGACTGGCACCCTTCACATTATTGGCGAACTCAGTTCATAGAAACAAGCAATTCAACCATTATGTGGGTAAATCAAAAGCGCCACTGGAATATTTTTCACTATCCAATAATACACGCAAAAAGGGGCGACGCCACCATAGGGGCTGGTCTGGGCGGCCGCCTGAGGTGGCTGGAAAGTGTGCACCTAGTTTTAGTCGTCTAGGTTCGCCCATGCTAGTTTTGTTTGTCCCAACGCATGAGTAGGCAATGTAAAAAATGAAGAAAAATGTTTCAATTTGGATGGGCCAATAACATAAGTGCAAGACAGGCCCTATAGCAGGCTCGCGGCCCAAACGAGCGCCTCCCATATCGATCGACAGCAGGAAAATTCCCAATTCATTCGCTCCAGCCTCCAGTCTGGTTTGCTCCTAACCTAGCCGCCGTTGGGCAGACCGACACAACACTTCCTCATGCCCTCGTTGGAGGGCGGTCGCCGGGCTTCAAGCGAACGGAAGGACAAGAAGATGAAGATCCAACCCTGGGTGTAGCCTGCATGGGAGGCAGCGGTGGCAGCACGAGCATGGCATCGAGCTTGCGCAAACGGACAGTCGCAGCTTGCAAGAGTAGCATGCGCAATGAGTAGATACATCACATCCCTGATTATATCTAATTCAACTCTTCAATTTCTGGCCAATAGTTAAACCGTACGGTGTTGTAAAACTGCTTGTATGTAGGGAATCTATGAGAAAATGAAACCAATTTCTACTTATTTTATAACTCCCCCAATCAATACTGAACTGACCAAATCTGATGTATCTAATCAAGTTTCTGGTGCAAAGATACAAGCTCAGGTTGTTCTTGAGCCTGAAGTGTCTTATGAACAGACTACTAATGAAGGATTTCATGCAAACATTTTACATGCTCCTGGTGGTGAACATATAGTGTCTAATGAGGGATCTAATGCAACATTTTGCAAGCTCGTTGAAGGATTTAGTGTCTAATGATGATCTACTATGTTGAGAGAGACAGAGATTTGCAGACATTGATGACAAGCAAATTATAGTGCATTTTCATAGCTTGAGGGAACGTCAAGGCCATCTACCAGAAAGTCCCTGCATCATGACAACATTGCATGAATACTTTTCTAATCTGTTGTTTGAAACTATTGGCATACTTGTGTAGGATAGATATATTGATATGCAGTTTGCGCACTGGTTATACGTGCAATTACACTTTGATATTTTCAGCCAGAGAACGAATAATTCAAGCAGGTACAGACCATGTTTGTAGTCCTTGTACACCATGTTGAATTTTGTGTTTTTTGGTGCTTGCATCATTTAGTGTTTATAATATGAACTACTTTGGATCATTAGCTGGTTTTCAAAGTGCATATAGCTTCACATTTCTCAAGTTATGTTGATTTCCGGAGTGCAAGTGCCTTCGTATTTTTTAAGTTAAATGTTCGCCCCTGGTAACTTGAATTCGTGGATCAGCCACTACACACAAATCATACACGAATGCCAGTACGAATTAAATGAAATGCAGGGACTTACGCTAGCTCGTTGTACAGGCTCACTTCAGCTCTGCGTGCGCTTGGGATGTTCCATGTACAAGTCCATGTTACCACTTGCTTGGATGTGCAGGCCATGTGCTCCTTGCATCCACCTATGCATTTTTGACACAGTGAATGGTTGATCAAATAAGAGGAATCGACCTTGATGTTGTACCGGAGGACAGATACTTACAAGGTTATACGGGTGTGCAAGATGTGTACCAGATCCCGTAGTGCTGTCATGCTTCGCTAAAAATGGATTTGCTTGTTTCAGATGATATCTCCAGAAGAAATAAGAGTTAAAGTCAGAGTTGCATAGGTGTGTAAGCTAAGAGAGCAGTGAAAGGATATCCAAACATCGTCGGAACAGTGCACAAGGGAGTGATGTGTGGATACCTAGTTCAGGCCGGCGTTTGGGCATGCTCGCCTAGCTAGAGTGCGGGTCACTTCAGAGCCGTTGAGGGTGATGCGCTGGCGTTGGCTGGCCACGCACGGATGCAGATCTTGAGTGGCAGCAGAGCGCTACGATGCGGTGGACGAGACCGTTGGTGAAGCCCCAACGGCCTCGGGGGGCGGAGGTGTGACGATGTGTTCGGTGAAGTAGCCCCGGTGAGCTGGGAGACGGCGTCGGTGAAGCGCACCTGATGCGGTGGAACTCGGTGTCTGTGAGGCACGTCGGTTGAGGCGGCCGACGTTGTCGGTGGACCACCCGGTGCGGTGGACGAGGGCGTAGATGAGGTAGCTCCGGTGCGGTGGTGAAGCGCGACCGTCGTCTTCGTCGTCGTCGTCCGGCACAGGGGTGGGGAACGGCGGGGAAAGAGACGAGACGAGGTGTGATTCGAGGGTTGGCGGCGAATTAGGGATTTGAGCAATCTGGGCGCGGAAGGGGACGGTGGAGAAGAGAGATTTTGCAAGGCTGGAATTGGGGCCGCCTGATATTTCAATCCAAAACATGGAAGCGCGAACTTATATTGTCGTCGTCCTTTTTTTTGGGGAGGGGGTGGGTGGCTGGGTGCTACACGTCCGTCCGACACACGCGACCACCCCGAGAAGACTATGCTTCGGTGCCTTAAGGCACCTGCCTTTGTGTCCATGACATGTGGGCCAAACAGGTGGCTGGCCCACATGTCAGTGACCCAAAGGCAGTTGCCTTTAAGGCACCGAAGTAGTGTCCACCGTGACACGACCCTGGTCTGCCTGGTGCGCCTACATTTGAGAATGCAAACGAATCTGTATGTATTACCATGCCCGTGTTTTCCTTGCAATAATTAGTCATTCGAAACGAGATACTACATCTGTTCACTTTTGTAAGTCATTTCAGACAACTTAAAATGAACTGTTTTGCACATTGTCCTAAATGTCTTCAAGGTCTTATAAAAGTGAACAGAGGGAGTACTATAAATTAATTAATGAGGAGTTATTTGAAAAAAATCGAAACGGTACCCACGCTAACGTGGATTAGAGTGTGTGTCACATAATTAGTTATTTGAATTAGAGTGTGTGTCACGTAGTTAGTTATTTGAATTAGAGTGTGTGTCATGTAGCGATCTCCAATTCTAATGTGGATTTCGCATTTCACTATATCCACGCTACTTTTTTAAGACAAATTCATATGTATATGATGAACACCATTGTAGTGAGAAAACTTTTGGATGGATTCAAACATATGACCTACAAAGTAGCACAATAAACTGAGTCAATGTCAACTTTCCGAAACTTAGTATGGCACGAATTCAAAATAATTACCTGTATGCCTGGTCCTTGGTTCAAATCTTGCAATGTACACTGAATTGAAACATCGATATTATGTCTCATACTATGTACATTCAAATGTTGTTTTTAGCCCCCCCCCCCACAAACGCTACATACTTCCTGTATCGGTCAATCTTCCTCTCCTAACCACCTTAGGAAGCCATCGGTTTCCAACACACGTTCATTCTTTCTCTCCATGTTTCGATCTCTAAGTCTCTCAACTACACAACCCCTTTTTCCAGTCTGTTACCAAATGTATTTATCTCACACACCCGCCATTGCACCCCATGCCGAGCTCTCTCTCTCACCCTCTCCCTCTCACCCTCTCGTGCTAAATACATGCATTGCCTATCTAGCCCCCAACCTCTCATGCGCATGCACGCACGTTGTATATCTAGGTCACTCCCTCAAGACTGTCTCACTCTTTCTTCCACAGGGCAGGCCACACTAGCTCAATCTCGCTCTCTTTATTTGAGTCTCGTTTAACCTCGTTTTCTTTCACACACAAATGATATATATCCCTGTTCGGGCCTCGATCGACACACTCTATACTCTCTCATGCAGATTTTCTATCTAGGTCAGTCCATCCAAGACGCCGCCACTCTTTCGACCTCATGGTGGGCCACGCTCACTCAATCTCTCTCTCTCTCCCTCTCCCTCTCTCTCCCTCTCTCTCCGTATGTCTCGATTGACCTCGCTCTTTCTCGGACAAAAACGATATATCACCATGTTTGAGCCCAATTCGACCTATTCACATTGTATACTCTCTCATGCACATCGTCTATCTAGGTTACTCTCTCCAACCCGTCTCACTCTTTCGATCGCACGGCGACCCTATGTGATCGGTTGACCTTGCTTCCTCCCACGCACAAAATATATCTACACGTCTATGACTGGATCATCTCTCAAGCTCTATCTTACAGCCCTCACCCTTGCCAAAAAGCTCAATCGGACAATATCTCTCTAGAGCATATATATTTGTTCAATGAATGTCGGACCACACTCACTTTGTCTCTCTATCTATATGTCTATCGATTGACCTTGCTTTCTCACACCGTATCTTCCATGCGTTGAAGCTACTACCTCTCATCCCTCGCAAAGTCGGAGCTATTTACATTGCGAGGGGCACTCGAACCTTGGATTAATTTGTGTAGGCATTTGTTCCGGTTAGTTTAGATTATATTTTCGTAGCATTCGGCCCACAACTACTCCAAACACCATTGCAACCCACGCAACTCCCCTAGTTGATTTACCTCTGGCTCGGTCATCGCTCTCTCGCACGTCCTTTCTCGCCTTCAACGTCGCACCATGGTATTATTGAAAAAACTATGTTGTTCTCTTTAATTATTATAAATAAGCTACAAAACTACACACCGATAGTCCACTTGGAATGGAACAAATTTCGAACCACATATTAAAGTGCTACAAACTACACACCGAGGGGCCCACATGTCATGAAACAAATTTGGACCCATATACAAATTAAAAAATAAAGGAGGAGGATCGAACATGCGACCGGGCCTTCAAGCCGCACGTCAATAGGCAACATACGTAGAATAGCAATGTTTGTTGTACCCCCTTTGTTCACATAATGTTTTTATATTACCACAGCCTAATTAATGGATAACATGTAATATTATTTTTAGTACTATTCGCCTTCACTTACTGGTGGGTTCCATGTGTGCTCTCTCTCTCCTCCCCTTCTCCGTTTAGACGCACGGGCAAACAGGAAGAACTCGCGGGCGATGTTGCCGCTGACCATATCTGGACGCGTTCACAAGTCACGGCACCAGTTTCACGTACTAGTAGCACTAGTCAGTGTGTACGTGCAATGCACATTAATTTGGAAGTATATTAACTGCATGCGTTTATTAACTACTAGGGTATTATTTGCGTGTTGTCATGTGATTAGCACTATTTTTGGCATGAAATTAACTGCATGCTAAACGTGTTGAGCGCTCGACATTGAAGCAGTCTAGGTCATTGGATGACAAGGAATACATGTGGCTTGATGATGTTTTATATTTAATTTGATATGACTCTAGCAGAACATTCAATCGATCAAACCATACATTTCGTTCAGTTTGACTCCGACTTTAAATTATATGACGATCGATATAAAATAAACGGAAATGATAAACATTTGGATTTTTAGCATGGCAATACGAACGTTTTTCGTGGCAAATTTAGATTACGCGGCGGCGGCGGGGGCGTCTCGCGGTGGGAAGTGGCTCCTCTGCCGTGCTATGTGTCTCGTCGGGCCACTGACCGACAGTGACGGCGGCGTCTTGCACCGTTGTTGGCGTACTCCTGGACGTTGGCCTAGCTTCAAGGAAGGCCAAAATGTTTTGGACTTTGGAGCGAGTCAACTAGCGGGAGGAGGCGACTGGCGTTGGTGCAAGGAAGCGGTCGACGGCGGCCATCCATGCCACTGAGGGGGGCACTGGCACCCGCGCGGGGACATGCCCTGTCAATGGCGCGGCAGAGACATTCATGTGCATGGGCACCGGCACGGGCGCGCACGTCAGTCCACGCGCAGGCGCATGCGCTGGCAGGGGCACGGGCACCGGCACGGGCGTGCGCGTCAGTGTACGCGCAGGCGCATGCACTGGCAGGTGCACGGGGATGGGCGCGGGCGCAGTCGGGGCGACGGGAGCCGGAACGGGAGCGGGAACAGGCGCGGTGTCTTCCCGCAAGGCCAGTTCAAGCTCGTCCCAAAGTGCCTTATGTTCTTGAGACTCCGGCTGGATGTCTTCCTTAGGAAACTAGAACACTAGGGGCAGACCATCATGATGCGGCATGGCGTACGTTTAGGTCAGGCTAGTTGGAGGTAGACGACAGGAGAATCGGAGAGGAAGAGAGAGGATTGTAGCGATACCGGGTAGTGCGGGGTTGATTTTAAACTGCGGCGCCGACGACATTAAAAGTGGGAGCAATTGGGACGGCGATGGGCGGCGGAGCATGGTCAAAGGGCTCGCCTCCCGGTGAGCCTGCACAGCGGTCTACTCGCATGCCTCCCTGACAGCCGGCGCAGTGGTCTGCTCACACGCCTCCCGTCGATTCACACGCTTGCTCGGACGGCACCTGCCGATGAGAAGCGGGGACTCGTGGCGGCACATAAACGCCCACGCTTTCAATAGTGAAAGCGTTCGCCTTAACGTGATAGGTCTTTGTTCCAAAATACCTTGGCTATTCATTTGTGCAACTTGTCATAAGCAGCTTGTCTCAAATTGAAGAAAAAACTTACGAAGTAATATTTGTGCCATATTACGTGACCATGCTTAGTTTCAAGAATTTATGCTCACTTTTGGATTTTCTGAAATTTAAGATCCAGGATTCGAAACAATATCATAACCTGCATAGTGCAATAAATTTCCAAGCCGTACATCTGTCCTGTTGTACTTCTTAAGAAAGGATTAGGTCAAACATTTTGCTTAGTTAGACTTCAGACAAGTTATATATGCAGAGTAAAAGGATAATCCCTCCGTACTAGTGCACTGCCTGATATATTAACTCAAGTACTAGGCACGAACAAACAGGCTCAATTCTCTGCTCATCCTGGTGTAGTAGTAGTAGTACTAGGTAATGCAGTTGACGGGTGACCTTGATGAGCGGCGACCGAGGGAATTGAACCATGCTCGGCACGGTAGGTAACGTTGTCTAGTTACTAAAGCATCCCTCCATTGTTCATCGGTAGTCACTATCAACCGGGGACATGAGGGGAATTTCCTAGGGCTGGAATTCTGGCCGCCAGATATTTCGACTTGAAACGCTGAGGCTCGACTGGTTGGGGTTTCCTAATGTGCGTACCACGCATGCCACCGAAGGACACGAGCCCGGTTTTTTTAGGATCAACATGAGCCAAGGTCTGGCTCGTACGTCGTTGGGTCCTACCATTCGAGAATACGAAAGGAACCTTTTAAATTGCCGAACGAATCTATGTGTATTACAATACCCGTATTTTCCTTACAAATACTAATCTCAACGTGGTAATTGATTTATGACGAGTTGTTGAATTAGAGTGAGTTTGTGATATAGTGATCTCAACGTGGATTTCACATTTCATGGTATCCCTAGTAAGTTTTCCAATGCAAATTCAAATTTAAAAGATGAACAATATGGAGGTGAGAAAACTTTGTATGTATCAAACATATGACCACACACACAGAGAGATACACACACACATGAACACAACAACAATCCAATAAGTATAGTGCATCTATTTTTCCAAACCATGCATGTATGACACGAATTCAAAAATACTCCTTCTAGTCCTAAATATTAGTCTTTTAGAGAGTTCAACAAGTGACTACATACGGAGCAAAATGAGTGAATCTAGACTCAAAAATATGTCTATATACATCCGTATGTGCCAGTCCATTTGAAGCCTCTAAAAAGACTAATATTTAGGAACGAAGGGAGTAAAATGTAAGAAATCCATGGTCCTCAGTTCAATATTTAAAATGAACATGAAACTGAAACATGAATATTAAGCCTAGTACTATAATACATGCAAATGTTGTGTTTAGGCGGAGGTATGATTGTCGGGGGTCAACCCCTCGACCTTAGATAAAATTGTGGAGCTCTATTTAGGGTTGTTTAGATTATATTTGTCCCCACCCTCCCAACCACCGATTGGTTGTGCACCCCCACCCCTCCTCCCCAGGAGAATATCATGTGCCCCATACCTTAGATGCTATATGTTGATACGAGTTGCTTGGAGCTTGTAGATCTGAGATATATCAGCTCACATGATGTGTCTTAATATTTTTGCAGGAAACCTTGATGAGTTTGAGAATTGCACACAATTTGTACAAAAACTACTTAGAGGCCCTTTGATCCCATATCCAACGACCTCGAAGCTCGTATCACCATAGCATCTAAGATGAAGGAGGACATCATATTCTCCTGTATGTAAGAATATCATGTGCTACCACACCTTAGATGCTTTGGTGACACAAGCTCTTCGGAGGAGTTGGATTTGTGACCCAACACCTCCTCGGTGGTTCGAATGGTTTTTTGCAGAAAAGCCCTAAAAGAGTTCGGCCACTGCTCACAAGCACAAAGACTACTCAGATGCCATTGGATCTCAGATCGAACGACCTCCAAGCTCGTATCACCGTAGCATCCAAGCTGCGATAGTACCTTATGTTTTCTCGCATGGGAGAGTATGAGGTGCTCCCGCACCGTAGATTCTATGGTGATACGAGTTCACTGAGATCTAACGGCCCACAGTAGGAGGTTTGAATGTTTTTGCAATATACGGCTGATAGAGTTTGGGAAATGCGCAGAAAGTACATGTACTATGCATGTGCCATCTGATCACTGATCATACGACCTAGATGCTCATATCACCGCAGCAGGTAATTAAGCTACGGGGAGCACCTAATATGAGCACCGGGGAGCCGTTGGATCGAAGATGTAGCGGCACACACGAGGCCTGAATGTTTTATTTGCAAATAAAAACCTTTGGAGAGTTTGGAAATTGAGCATAATTACAAAGACTACTCCCAAGCCATTGGATCTCACTTCCAACGGTGTAAAAACTCGTATCACCATAGTATCTAAGCTGCGGGGTGGATGTGATATTCTATGCCGCTGTCATTTTTGTTCGTAAACTTGCAAAATATGTATAACTCGTGTCGTTACTTGTCTAACCGCGCAAAGTGTTTGTTCACAAAAACCATCCTACACTGAAATATCGGAACAACACACGGGGGTCCCACTTGTCATTAATCAAATTTGGACCTAAAACTAATAAATCTAAAAGACGAGATTCAAACTGGAAACCAGGACTACAAAGCGTAAGTCAATAGCCTGAAAAAACGAGCGGTTGTTGGCTTTGTCCCATAACTTGATTTTATACAGTACTTGCGTTGAGTAGAGTAGAGGGAGTGTCGCGTCAACAGGTGCATGACCGTTATCTCACTTACTGGTGGGTCCTAGGTTTGTGATCTCAATCTCTCTTCTCTCCATCGTCTAACCTTTGCACGGGCACACACGAAGAGCAGCGCTAGCTTGCCGTGGTGTTATTACAACTAAAAGAAATCTTGGAAAATAGAAGAATCTCCTAGAACAGGAGACGTTGTGGGTGGTCGAGATAGAGCTAACCACATCTATCCTTCGTGCCACGTTTGCATGATGAAGCTGTGTGGCTAGTGGGGTGTTTTCGACTGACTGGTTGGGTCCCGAGGTTGAACCATAGGTACTACGTCTGATACAGTATATTTTTACATGCACATTTTTCCTCCGTGCTGAGACGTGGCACACCCTACCGCACGGTTTCCGGGTCCTCCCGGCTGGTGCACGCATATATTCTTCCTGACGTGGGACGCCCTACCACGCATTTTCTGGATCCTCCTCGGTCATAGCGCCGAAGCAAATAAATGAGTCGTCAAATCATGAAAGACCACCTTTCCCGCCGAGTACATCAGTGAAGCACGGTGGCTAGCTAGTTGGGCTAGTTCGACCGAATAGCTAGGCCGCCGCCACATTTGTTTTTTCACCCTTTTTTATCTACTTGCCGGTAGGTAAATTTAAATATCCACCGCGGCGTTGCTCTGGTGTTTGGGTGCGGCAGGATTTTTAATTTTTTGATTGACGGGAGCAGGCGCGGCCGGATTTTTAATTTTTTGATTGACGGGAGCAGGCGCGGCAGCAATTAGTCACGATGACTCCGCCTGTAAAAACCCACTGCTTCCTGATGTGAGAAGTCGTCGACTGGTGTTTTACCGTGGTGAAAACCAAAAGATTCCCCGCTCCCTCCGCCTTCCCGTAGATTGCATTGCCTTTCAGCCGTTTTTCCCCCTTTGCTTCCTCTCCCCATTGCTTCTATCTGGTGCCATGGCGGCGCAGTAGATCACGGAGTCCGAGGTGAGGCTCCTGACACAGGAGCTCCATGCCAAGTATGCGGAGCTCAGGGCCAAGGACGTGGAGCTCCGTGAGCTCAAGGAGGAGAGGAGTGCCATGCTCCTCGTTATGTGCGGGAGTTCATGGATCTTCAAAAGCGACAGGCGTCCACCACAAATTTGCTCTAGGCATCGGTGGCGTTGCTGCAGAAAGCGGGAGATACGATATGCTGTCAGGGGAGCGGGCTGGAGCGCGAGCGGGCCGATTGTGACGAGGTCCAGGAGCGCCTCAGCCACTTGGTGAACCACGTTGCCACGCACATGTTGTGGCTGCGTGATGCCTACCATCGTGCCAGCGCGACGATGCCGGCCGTCGGGCTAAACCCGTTCGACCAGCCGGTCGACTTCAATGAGCTGCAGCTTCCAGACCTGGTCTCCTTCTTCACCTATATCTCCGAGGAGCTGAGCCGTCTCCGTGCGATGGTGGGGGCTGAGCTAGACAAGGAGGGGTTGTGGGCTGCCGTCGCCGTTGCCGGGACAATCCTTTCAGGGCTCCATCACCCGAATCAATTCGTGCCATTGGACGCCGTCTTTGACGAGCTGGCTCCCGTTGATCGGGAGTGGGCTCTGCGGGTGGTTGCACCCTGCATCACCAACGTCGTGCGCCTCGAGAAGCAGAGCGACTTCAGTGGTGTTTAGGCGCCCTCTGCATGGGCATGTCCATCTCTTGGTGCAACATGACCGTTGGATCAAACTCAGATGGTGCAGATCAGTCACTATAGCACAAAGCGTGTGGGTGTGTTTGGTTGCATTCTCATCTCAATATAGTTGTTTCCTCTTCGTGTATTTTTGTCAACCTACTAGTGTGGACTCATGCACCCTTCATGCACTCTGCCAAACACCCAAAAGTGGGTCGAGAAGGGAACTTTTGCTCCCATCCCGTGCACCCTTCATACACCCTGCCTAACACTATTCGTGCTTCATATGGTTCATGTTTCATGGAGTACTGTAGCACCGTACTCTTCATGCGCTGTGGACCTAGTTCTGGTAACATTGATCTCACCGTTCATTCTTGACCGGATAGTAGAAAAAGCGACACTATGTTACATATAGGAGTAGTTGACATGCACACAACATCATTTGTTATCGTCATATCTTACTACACTAGCAACAAGATTGTGTAGTACTGACGTATGAACCACTGCACATGCCTAGTAGTAGGAGCACTGTGTATGTTCAAGTGGCTGCCGTGTTTCGCACTCCTCCGTCGTAAGAGTGGAAACACTTGCTGTAATCATTTTTTTCTTTAGAGAAACAGTGGACATGCTCTACCATGCGGATCCTCCTCCAGCCATGCACTAAATTACTCACTTTCACCGACGTGTGGGACAACCAGCACCTGGGTCCACCAGCCATGCACTAAATTACTCCGTAGTAGAGTGACAGTAGACTACCCCGATCGAACCGCCGCAGTCATGCCCAATGAGCCGTCAAATCACAAAACCCCCTCCTTTCTAGCAGTAAGTTGGACGGATGAAGCAACCATCATTTCACTCTTCTCTCTCAGCTTCCTCTCTTGAAGAAAACCCCCACTCGCTTCGCTTCTCTCTCATCTCGTTCCTCCTTTCACTCTTCTCTCTCAACTTCCTCTCTTGGATGGACGCCGGAGCACCGACCGACGTGATGTCTATGGCTCTAGCCAAACCCTTCGAGGCTCATGGTATGAAGAAGCACAAGCACCCCGCCGAGACTACCGCAGACAATCTCAAAGCCATCTCCCTGTCCAAGACCCCTCTCCGGGATCCCTCATTAATCAAGTCCAGGTAATGTCTCTTGTTGACGATCTTTTTCTCGATCTTGATCGTGTTTTTTCATCTAACACGCAGTACTAGTACTGGTAGTACAACTTTCTGGGTGATCTTGCATGTGATTTTAGTGTGCCAAATGACGGTTCTAAACTCCTCTTTTGACCAAAACATGTGAGAGGTTGACACTGATTTCTTATAGACTACTTTCAACTACTCCCTCTCTCCCAAATTTCTTGTCTTAGATTTTTCTAGATACGGATGTATCTAATACTAAAATGTGACTTGATACATCCGTATCTAGACAAATCTAAGACAAGAATTTTGGGACGGAGGGAGTACTTTATGAACATCAATGCTACCTTTTAAGAGGGTATATTTGCGTCAGTAACTTGTGTTATGGATAGTGCATGTAATCCCTCTGCTCTCATGCCTTTGAAGAGATGTTCTAGTGTCTTTGTTCACTCATTTCTGTGTGTATATGTAGTCATATATGGAGTATAATATCGAAAATCATCTTATATTTCTGAACGGAGGTAGTAATAAAATATGGTTTCTGTTTCAATTAGAACCAGGTCCACGGTGGAGATGAAGTTCTCAAAGTCATGTCGTGTGAACTGGAAGACCTGATGATGAGTTCTACTGCTGAACTATCCAGCTGCTGTGTCCTTGTTGCCACGTGTCCTGAACTAGTGTTTTCCTATAGCATTGTTGTCAGGCATGTTCTCGAGGCTGTACTTGACCACGACAATTTCCTGGTTGTGCCTTCGATTACGAATGGTGTGGTTATTGTAAAGCTTCCCAACAAATCTGATGCGTCCTGTCTTCATCATCATGTTTATGAGTGGAAAGACCACTCTGTTAGGTTCTCCAAGGTTAACAAGATGGTGATGGTGCATGTAGACATCTCACACGAAGTCCATGGCCTAGTCAGTTATGCGGGGTTCATCCCGTAGGTCGGGGGCAAGAAATAGTCTGCAGAGTTTAGTTAGTGCAACTTTGCTTGTCTGTAGTAAGTACTATTGTTCAGTACTTGTTTTGTGTTTGTGAACCCTATATTATTTATTAGTACTGCCGCTTTTGGTGTGTGGTCAGTCCTGAGAACGGTCTATGTTAATGTCTGTCCACTCAATTCAGTCAGTATATTTTGAAGTATCCAGATCATATTTTTTGTGAGGACGGTTTATCAATTATGGTTACACTCCAATATCTGTATGCATTGCAGGGTTTATCGCACCTACCAGGATTTCCAGTCCCATGGATGTTCGGTCCATACAATTTGTGACGACCTTTGGACTGTCTGCTTGTGGGAGTAGGCGGGGCCCCTGCATGCCACGCGTAGTTGGATGATCAATCTTCTGTTTAGTACTTCAACATAGTGATTTCCTGGTAAGGATTCACTCGTGTCACATCAAGTAAATCTTATTGATTTACTGTCTAAATCTTATTGATTTAATGTCATGTTTTCTTTCTTTTCCTGCAATTTTACGATGCAGGTTTTGCCATGTGACATTCATCACAAAATAAACCGTTTGGTTTGCTCTACGATGGATATTTTTGCAGGTTTCACTTCTTACGTCGTGTCAGTAACGAAGGCACTGTCCATCACTTATATTACTGGAACCATTGGATCAGTCTGTTGTCGGAGTACAACCTGAATCCCTATGATGAACTGCAGTTTGGTTTAACAAAAAACGCCACAATTAGTCCTTCTCGCGTTTAAAAGAGATGAAGAAAAAAACTGGATCACGGTCACGGATCCTAGTCAAGTTAGAAAACTGATCATAGCAGACCAGACACGATCGCCCTATCTCGCACAGATCGAGCACCGGCAGTTGCTCTAGCACTGACAGCGGCAGTAGCTCAGCCTGATCCAGCTGAGGATTGGGCATCGACCGCGTCAGCAGATCAGTCTGATCTACCGGAGGATCGGGCATTGACACCGGCACCTGCTCCGACACCAGCACCAGCTCTACAAGGAGCACCATCTCCGGCAGCAGCAGCGGTTTCGGCACCTGCACCAACACTTGCACTTGCATCTGCTCCGGCCCGTGAAGTTGCACCGGCAACATACTAGGCTGCAGTTCGCACTTCATATACCAAAGTCCTTACAAAAACTGACATGTCCACCTTCTTGGTAAGCATTGGCCGCCCAAGTGCTTCGTTCTTTTTTCTTTCCATGTTGTTTCACATGATTCACTGTGTTGATCTAACTTCTTGGGTATGTCTTCTTGTTTGCAAACAGTGAATCCTAGAGCAACGAGGGAGTCGTTCAACAATCCGGGCCACCGCGGCCAAGTTCCTCTTACCATGCGCAACCTTGGTGTGAATGAACCTGCTCAATATACCGTAAGTACAAAGGATGGTCGCATGACGATTGATGCTAAAGGATGGTCGAGGTTCAAATCTAAATCATATCTTGCGGTAGGGGATGATGTCAAAATCGAACTTTCTCGGCAAGGAGAGCTGGTCCAAATCAAATTTGAAATTCTTCAGTAGCAGCAAGCAACTGCCGAAGTGATCTATCCTCCGAGAGGTTTTGATGTAATAATCTGGCATGGTGAAACAAGTGTCCTGTGTGTATAAGTAGTACGACAGTATTATTTATCACATGGTATATCGTTGATAGAATTGCAACTCGGATTGCTGGTTAGGAACTGTCGTCCGATTTCATTCCAACAGCTATCGTGCTTTATTCAATTTTCTGTATTCGCCTTGCGACAGCATCTAAAACCAGCGTCCTACCGATCGCTTGCAATATGAAAAGTGCTGAGGTAGAACACATGGGCCCCCGAAGATGCAGGGTCGGCCTGCAGCCCAATGACCAGAACCGTGAGCCTATCTGAGTATTATATTCTCAGCTGAACCCCCATAAAAAAGCTGAACCCCCATAATGCCCGTGCGTTGCAAAGGGAGTATATTTCTCGGCAAGGTGAGCCTGTGATATAAAAGATTTGTATATTTCTTTACAGAGGGAGTATCTCTCTATCAAAAAATATATTTATGTGTAACTAGTTACTCCTGTCTTTCTACTTCCTTTTGCTGATATGTGGGGCAACCAGCAACGGGGTCCACGTGCCATATGCACAAATTAGAGTGCACAACTTCACGGTATACACACCCCGGTCATAGCACCGCAGTAATGCCTAATTAGCCGTCAAATCACAACCTCCCCTTTCCAGCTTTAGCAGTAAGCTGGACGGGCGAAGCGGCAATATTTCACTAGGCCAGAATCCCCTTCTCCCTCCTCTGCTTGTTCAGAGAAAACCCCCTCTCGGAGATTGCATAGGGTTTTCTCATGGAGAACCAGGTATGAATTCTTCATCCATCCCCGATAAATCCAAGTCCCTTGGTCGCAGGTAATCCTAGGATGGCAGCCGCCACCATTTATGCATTTTCCTTCCTACTGAATCTAGTGTGTTTCATTTGCAGTGCCCAAAGTGCGAGTACCCTACAGGTTTCTGCGTCCCTTGGCGAGACGCCACACTTGTTCCTTCTCATCCTAACACAACATTTTGAAACGTGCACAATATGTTCCTAGAATCCTCTTTTCTATCCGGGAGGGTGGGGTTTTTTTGAACATGCTGTGTTCTCATATTATTTTTCATGCAGTGTATTATTTGCTCTGCCAGAACACATGTACTCAAGATGCTCGGCCTTGCCATAACTGAATACACTAGTTTAATGGTCAAAGTGAAGACAAGCCATGGATATAAGTTCCGAGTTGGGTTCATGAACCAAGAAGATCGCTGCTTTTTTTATGGTTGAACTTGGATGAACTTTCTCAAGTGTTACGGACTGAAAGTTGGCGCACGAATGTTGATGGAAATAGCAGAACCTGGTCTCATCTTCACTACGATCTTCCACCCCGACGTCGTTCCAATTGTTCATCCATGTTGGTTTTGTATTTGGTTCTTGCTTGTTGCCTCGATTACTTCTTAATCCACCTATTCCGTCTAACTAATCACAATTTAACTTTAGAAGTAGCAACGAATCTCTCACGAAGATGCTACTTATAACTAATATTTTCTTATAATTGGTGGCACGTGTAGGTTTTTTCAGAGTTAAGCAGTCTGCTCGTTTGTTACTCTGTAATAACTCGGCTGTTACTAATGGGACTGAAGTTGACTGGATGGACATCCATAAGTTCCTACACTTTATTGATCGTCTTGAGGTCCTTGTGGGGCGTTTCAATGGTGGAAGGCCACGTGGGATATGTGTGCCACTGCCGCACTCATTGAACAGGCCCAACTGTGTTGAGAAACTTATGGTACGAGCTGTTTTCTGTTATATATGTTGTTCATAAACTATTGCTCATAGACAGTTTTACAGTTGTGATCTTCTTGAAATAGGAACTGTCGAGTTCTATTGTTCCTATACAGATGCCTGACCATGGTCGGGTCAGAATTGCGCTTGGTCACAACATGATGTTTATGTCGACCTACTCAATTCTCCTTGGAGGTGAAAAGATACTTATTCATGGGTGGTCTCAAATAATGAAGGCCCGTCCATCTTGTAGAATAGGACAGAAGATTATGTTCATGATTTTCCATCTTGGCTTATGGGTGGCGCCTGGGCCTTGTCATGGGGCTTGGCGGCCTCACCCTTGGTTAACTGTAGGCAAAGTAGCACTGTTCGAGGCGTGCTTTGTACGGTTGAACCTGTATAAGTACTCATACTGCTTGCAGCTTTGGTTGTTAAGTGCCCCTGCTGGTTTCAGTTAAGGTTGTTAAGTACTCCTGCTGCTTTTATAGTCTGTCGTGTTTCTTCAGTCCAGTCTTCCTCCAGCCGCCAAAACCAAACCAGCGCCGGCGGGGCCGCCTGCTTCCGCCTCCCATGACTGGCTGCGCCTCAGCGCACGCATCACCACCCCACCGTCTCCAAAATCGTTAACGCCGACGTCCTCCACGCGCTTTGGTGCGCTCGCCGTGGCGCCGCCCTCTCGCGTTGTCAACATGGTCAACAAACAACAGGAATCAGCAGAAGTATATGGAGAGGATGACAGTAGGGGCCCACCACGTCATCGTATGGAAAAATAAAATTCTTCCTCCTAGTTTTTTCCTGACATCTGGGACCCACGACATTGTGAGCGTATATAGTCAATAGACAAGAGAAAAGCACAAGATCGGCTGACACCTGGGACGTAGCTACTCGAGCAGTATTTTTTTTGTTTGGTATTGTTGAGACGGAGTAGGGTTTGAACTGGGCTGTGGCCCATCTAGCACAGGCTTATATTTTATGTTCACCATGTGACCAGCCCAGCTATTTTTTCTTTGTGAAAATGAGCCCAGTTTATTTTTTCTGAAGAATACCAAATCCAGGCCTACTTATTTTTCTACACCCTGATGGGCTGCAACTCTTTCAAGACGCCTGCAAATCTTGAAATTAATATGAAATGGGTTGTAAATATAAAACAGATGACAAATTGGCAATTACTTTGTAATTTCTGATTTTTTTCACATTTTCAGATTCCTATTTCACTGGGCATTAACCTAATTTAAATATGTCTTCAAAGTACTTTAAATCTGGCTTGACATTTCGGTATTAGAAATAGTTTGGAACCCACTGAAATATGCAAAATTGGCCCTGGCCAACCAAAAAAACGACTGCAATAAATTGCATAATAAGTTTCCATGAGCTATATATAAATTATTTAAAAAAAGGAGGGAGTGGTCTGACTTGTGGGCCTATTTAGTTGACGTGTATGCAAGATTTTTTTAGTTATTATATACTTCAACAAACGATTCTAGCAGACGTAACCGTTGGATGTCAATCCAACGGCCGGCGTGTTTCTTCAATCTCTATTCTTCTTGCTCCAGCCACCAAAGCAGCGCCGGCAGGACCGCCTACTCCCGCCTCCCATGGGCGGCTGTGCTGCCGCGCAGGCCTCAGCGCCCCCTACTACTCCCAATGCTGGCCAGGGCATCCCTCTACTCACCCACACCCCCTGTTATTCTGCGACGACGACAGCCTCACACCGCCGCCGAACTGGTGAACCCTCGTACTCCTCTCCGCGCGGGCTTCCACTTCTGCGTCTTCCCCGGCTCCGCGTCGTCCCCTTCCTAGGCCTCGCCGTCGTCCACCGCCGTGGTGCTCTCGGCGCGGCGTGGTCAATGTGGTCAACGACCGACTTCCATCGGCAGAGTACTGTACGTGGAGAGGCTGACAGCTGGCTCCACGGTAGCCGCAAGGAAGTTCCTCCTTATTACGGGGAAAATAATTACTCCTCCACCTGACAGCAGGGACCCACCAGACGGGCCACCAGTAATTCGCGAAAAAAACGTTTCCCCCTGACTGCTGGGACCCACAGGACGGGCCACCGTACTTCGCGAAAAAACATTCCCCCCGCTGTCAGCTCGGACCCACCGGAAGTGCCTCCTTATTATGCACAAAAAAATGAATACCCCCTGCTACCTGGGACCCACCTTGGTGGGAGGCTGACTTGTGGGCCTGCTAAGTTGACTGGGACGGAGGCCTTTGTTAACTTTAGTCAATATATGAACGATTCTAGCTCCAGTGACCGTACGATGACCATCCAACGGCCATAGTGCTTCTTCAACCACTGGTCTTCTTGCCCCAGCCGCCCAAAGCAGCACCGGTCGTGCCGCCTGCTCCTGCCGCCCATGGCCGGCTGTGATGCCGCGGAGGCCTCACCGCCCCCTGCTACTCCCTCCGCTGGTCAGGCCATCCCTCTACGCACCCACACCCCATGTTATTCCTTGTTATTATGAGGGGTTATCTAATGGGAATTGCCAACACTTAGCACCAATATTTGGATAACCCGACAACATTAGTTGGGCTGTTTGCCGGGGAGAATGGAGAGGAGAGATATTTTTTTCTTTTTGAGCGCAAGGAGAGTAAGTTTGTTAAGAGTTGTACGTACATGCAAACCATATCACAATAGTAACGACTGGTCACATAGCGACGGGCAGACCCGTGGTTGTTGAAGGTATTACGTAGACTGGTTTCCACCACACAGGGATTTCACTCAGGTGTTCAACGACCAACAGTTTTTAGGCACGGTCGTTAATGCCACTATTTCTAGTAGTGGAGGCTGACAGCTGGTTCCACGGCCGCAGCAAGGAAGTGCCTCCTTAATATGCGCAAAATAATTATTCCTCCACCTGACAGCGAGGACCCACCGGACGGGCCACCGTATTTCATGAAAAAATGTTTCCCCCTGACTGCTGGGACCCACCAGCTACATCTTCGCATGCAAGGAAGTGCATCGGAAAAATACGACTCGCCCCCCTGACTGCTGGGACCCACCAGCTACATCTTCGCACGCAAGGAAGTGCGTCCGAAAAAAACGATTCGCCCCCTGACTGCTGGGACCCACCAGCTACATCTTCGCACGCAAGGAAGTGCGTCCGGGCAAAAAAAAACAAAATGATTCCCCCCTGACTGCTGGGACCGAGCAGCTACATCTTCGCATGCAAGGAAGTGCGTCCGGGCAAAAAAAACAAAACGATTCGCCCCCCTGACTGCTGGGACCCACCAGCTAAGTCTTCGCAGGCAAGGAAGTGCCTGATAGTCGGGACCCACCTGGTCGAAGCATACGTAGCATTGTCATTCTGGTCGCGAACGTGTACGTACATATATGTTGGTCGATGTAGAGGCGCCCGCGTGTCGTAGTAGAGGTGTGTACGTGTCGTAGTAGAGGCGCGCATGTAGCATGTACATGTACGTACAGCGGCCAGGGTGCAAGAAAGAAAATACGGCCACGTACGTACATACGGGCAGGGTCTCGAATGCCTACTCACGCATACGTACGGCCAGGGCTCGTGTACATGGTTGGGTCGGAACGGAGAAACAACGTTGTCGTGTTCATGGGGAGGCAATGGAATGCGTCGTGTTCATGGGGAGGCAACGGAATGCGTCGTGTTCATGGGGAGGCAACGGAATGCGTCGTGTTCATCGGGAGGCAACGGAACGCGTGGGAGCCAACCGGCTGGGTCGGAACGGAAAGCGTGGTCGTGTTCATCGGGAGGGCTTGGACGGAACAGGCGATGGAAATGAGGCCTGGCGTACCGCAAAACGGAGGAAACGGACCTCCTACGGTCGAAACGGGGGTCCTTTTAATCGGGAGGGGTGTGGCGTACCGCAAAACGGAGGAAATGGACCTCCTACAGTCGAAACGGGGGTCCTGTTGATTGGGAGGGGTGTGGCGTACCGCAAAACGGACGAAACAGACTTGTGTTGGAGCGCTACGGTCGAAATGGGGGTCCTGTTCATCGGGAGGGGTGTGGCATACCGCAAAACGGGACTCCACGAGATACTGTTCATCTCCACCGTCGACCTCCTCTAGCCTCCACGGGCTACCGTCGACCTCCTCCAGCCTCCACGGGCTCCTTTTCATCTAGCCTCCACTGCGCGCTACTCCACCGTCTACTGTTCAACCACCCCTCCACCGTCTACTGTTCATACAGCCCTCCACACCACGGGGTCCTGTTCAACCACCCCTCCACGGGCACGCCTCCATCGTCTACTGTTCATCCAGCCCTCCACCACACCACGGGGTCCTGTTCATTCAGAGGCAACGCCACTGCTCACTGTTCATCCAAACCCCCCCGCAACACTCACTGTTCATCCCAGAGGTAGCATCGATCGGCTTCAGTTAGCAGCAGTAGCAAAGGAATCGCTCGATCGGGTTCAGTTAACATCCATCAATCGATCGCTCGGGTTCAGTAACGCGTAGCCTACAGTGCAATCGCTCGGGTTCAATTAGAGCCCAACGCCTCGCCCGGGTTCAGTTAGAGCCAATGCCTCGCACACACGCGCGTACGTGTACGAGAGAAACGGGCATCGCTCGGCCCCCGACCTCCCACTATAACCGGGAACTCCCCGAAATTTTCCTCCCCCTCGCTTCTACCATGGTTTTTTCCGTCATGGACGGCCCAAAGAATGTCATGCAGCTGCGTCTCCGGCCCGCCCAGGACAAAAAGCCCATTTTCTGTCATGATTTTTTATCATAGAAGTAGGAGCCCACCACATCTATGATGATACCGGGTTTTTTCACAATTATCGTCATAGAAGTGTCATATGTATGACAGGAAAAAAATTCGTTCGGCCCAAAATGTCACGGATGTGTCTTTTTTTGTAGTGCTTTGGGCCCGGGTGCCATGATTTCAGATCTGAACTGTTTATGTTATCACCATTATATCCATGTTCTAGATCCAATCTTGCAAATTATAGTCAACTACTACGTGTTATGATCCGGCAACCCCGGAGTGACAATAGTCGGGACCACTCCCGGTGATGACCGTAGTTTGAGGAGTTCATGTATTCACTGTGTTAATGCTTTGTTCCGGTTCTTTAATAAAAGGAGGCCTTAATATCCCTTAGTTTCCAATAGGACCCCTCTACCATGGGAGGGTAGGACAAAAGATGGCATGCAAGTTCTTTCCATAAGCACGTATGACTATTTACGGAATACATGGCTACATTATATTGATGAACTTGAGCCAGTGGCGTATCACCCTAGGTTATAACTGTGTCATGATGAATATCACGCAAAAAGTCACCGATCCAATGCCTATGAATTTATTTTATATTGTTCTTGCTAAGTTACTACTGCAATCATCACTATTGCTCTTGCTACAAAACTACTGCTATCACTGTTACCGTTATTGTTACTGCTGTCACTACTGTCAAAACTATCATATTTCTTTGATACTGATAACATTACAGCAGATAATTAATCTCTAGGTGTGGTTGAATTGAAAACTCATCTGCTAATACCTTCAAATATTCTTTGGCTCCCCTTGTGTCGAATCTATAAATTTGGGTTGAATACTCTACCCTCGAAAACTGTTGCAATCCCCTATACTTGTGGGTTATCAAACCATTTTTCTAGTGCCATTGCCGGGGATCATAGCTATATTTGTTGAGTCACTTGGGGTTATTATCAGTTTATCACTATGAAGAATCTGAACAATGCTAAGACTGATATTTATCCTTGTAAGATGAGGGGAGGTAACGAACTGCCATCCAGTTCTTCTTTAGATTCATCTTATGTTATAAGTAAACTTGCAACACCACCACATGCTATTAATCCTAATAGGTCGCAAGTTATTAATGATGCTACTACTGCTATGAATGATACTTATGATGATGCTAGTACCTTGCTTGATGATAATGATGTGCCCCTTTGTGACTTTCTTGATGAACAATATGCTAGATTAATACAAGATGATGTCGTTGAATCTGATGATGAGCTTGAAACTGAAACTCCTGAAACACCTGCTAGAACTAGCCTTCCTAGATATGAATTGCCTAAGGTATCGGAAGGTTATGTTATGCATGAGGAGACAACTAGAGATATTCTTACTTGTAGGTATAGAGATGATCTAGAAAAATTATTATGCAAGTATAAAGAAAAATCTCTGGATGCTAGAATGAAGTATGATCCTATGTTTTCTACTTCACCAATCTTTATTGATGATAAGGATTATGAATTCTCTATCGGCCCAGAGTTAATTACTTTGGTCGAATCTTATCCTTTCCGTGGTTATGAAACTGAAACTGTTGTGGCACATCTTACTAAGTTGATTGACATAGCCACCCTTTTTACTCATGATGAGAAGACTCGCCGTTACTTTATTCTCAAATTATTTCATTTCTCATTAAAGGGTGGTGCTAAAGCTTGGTACAATAATCTAGCTCCTGGTTGTGTGCATAGTCCCCTGCATATGATTTATTACTTCTCTAAAAAATATTTCCCTGCTCATAAGAAACAAGCTGCATTACAAGAAATATTTCACTTCATCCAAATTAAAGAAGAGAGTCTCCCACAAGCTTGGGGAGTCTTTGTGAGTTACTTAATGCTTTGCCTGATCATACTCTTAAGAAAAATTAAATTCTTGATATCTTCTATAATGGACTAACCGATGATTCTAAGGATTTCCTAGATAGTTGTGTTGGTTGTGTTTTCAGGGAACGAACTGTTGGGCAAGCTGAAGAATTATTGAAGAACATATTGAAAAATTATGATGATTGGACTCTTCCTGAACCACCACCTAAACCCACTCCAAAGAAGAGGGGTATATTATATCTCAGTCCTGAAGATATGCAAGAGGCAAAGAAATCTGTGAAGGAAAAAGGTATTAAAGGTGAGGATGTTAAAAATTTATCTCCTATCAAAGAAATACATGGCTTAATACACCACCACCTCCTAAGGTGGTAGAGGTAAATTACCGTATGAAATTCAATGATAATGACAATCCTCACAATATGCACCATAGACAATGCCTTTATGAGTTTGAAAACTATATTAGAAAACAAGATCACTTCAATGCAAATGTTATGAAACAACTGAAATACAATTCTGATATGATTGCTTGCTTGAGTGACTTGTTATTTAGAATCTCAAATGATGTTAGAGGTGTTGAAAAGCATACTTCTATGGTACAAACTCAGTTAGAACAAGTTGCTAGATCTCAAAGAGAGTTGCTAGATGAAATGAATAATAATATACATGACTTTGCTGATAGACATGCAACTATAGGAGGTAAAATGACTCAGGAACCACTTTATCCTGAGGGACACGCAAAAAGAATAGAACAAGATTCACAAAGAGTTAACACTGATGCACCTAGTCCATCAAAAAAGAAAAGGAAAAAGAAAAATGATAGGACTTCACATGCTTCTAGTGAACCTGAAGTAGAAAAACCTCCTGATAATGATAATGGAGTTTCTATCTCTAATGCTGAAACTCAACCTGGTAGTGAACACTCACCTTCTAATAATGAAAAAGATAATGATGAGGTTCATGAAAATACTCCACCAAATAGTAAAGGACCAGACAATGATATTGACATAGAACCACCAGCTGATCTTGATAACCCACAACCTAAGAATACAAGATATGATAAAAGAGACTTCATTGCTAGAAAACACAGTAAAGAAAGAGAATTGTGGGTCTATAAACCTATGCCCTTTCCACCTAAGTCAAATAAAAATAAAGATGATGAAGAATTTGAATGCTTTGCTGAAATGATGAGGCGAGTCTTTTTGCGTACTCGCTTAACTGATATCCTTAAAATGCCTCCTTATGCAAAGTATATGAAAGATATCATCACCAATAAGAGAAAAATACTGGAAGCTGAAATCTCCACTATGCTTGCTAGTTATACTTTTAAGGATGGAGTACCTTAAAAACTTGGATATCCGGGGATAACAACTATACCTTGCTCTATCAAAAAGAACTATGTGAAAACTACTTTATGTGATCTAGGAGCTAGTGTTAGTGTTATGCCTTTCTCTTTATATAGAATAGTCGAGTTGAATAACTCACACCTACTGAAATATCATTTCAAATGGCTGACAATTCTACTGCCATGCCTATCGTTATTTGTGAGGATGTGCCCGTTGTTGTTGGCAATGTTACTATTCTGACTGACTTTGTTATACTTGAGATGCCCGAGGACGATAACATGTCGATTATCCTTGGTAGACCCTTCTTGAATACTGTAGGGGATATTATTGATTGCAATAAAAGGAACATCACATTTCATATCAATGGTAATGAGCATATGGTGCACTTTCCGAAGAAACAATTCCAAGTGAATGGTATTAATGTTATTGAAAAATCTCCGACAATCACTATTGGAAGTTTTCAAATACCTCTACGTAACGCCAAAAAGAAATATGAAATGCTTATTGTTGGGGACATTCATATCCCAATTGAGGTAACTTAGTGATTTACAAAAGTTCTTCGGTTTCATGCTAATCAAAAGTGATTCTTAATAAGACTTGATCAACCATATTAATGGATCATTTTTGAGAGGTATGAAGTTTATGAATTCAGTAAGCATGACCTTCTATCCCTACTTTTTGTTTTCTATTTTTATTAGTTAAATAAAAATAAAATGCCATGTTTTGTCTGTTTTCTGAATTTCCCATGCAATAAAAAAATGACGCAAAAATATAAGTTCTTAGAATGCCCTAAAAATTTTACATGGATTTTTTCTGAATATTTAAGAATTTCTGGTGCAAATAATATCGGAGGGAGGTGCACCAGGTGGGCACAACCCACTTGGGCGCACCAGGACCCCCAGACGTGCCTTGGTGTGTTGTGGTCGCCACATGGCCCCTGTGACGCCCCCGATTTGACCGTACACTAATCATGCACACAAATGTGTACGACCAAGATCAGGGACTCACGGGAAGATATCACAACACAACTCTAGACACAAATTAAAATCATACAACCTTTATATTACAAGCTAGGGGCCTGGAGGGCTCCAATACATAAGCTCGTAAACAGAAGAGTCAGCGGAAGCAATAATATCTGACTACAGACATAAGATAAACAAGATTGCCTTAAGAAGGCTAGCACAAAAGTAGCAACTATCAAAAAGGAAAGGCCTCCTGCCTGGGACCTCCTAACTACTCCTCGAAGCCGAACTCCATGTAGAATCATTCTCGGGATCCTCTAGCTCCTGGACTCCATCATATGATCGCAATAACCGGGAAAGGGGGAAAAGATGTAGCAGAGCAACCGTTAGTACTCATCCAAAGTACTCGCAAGCAAGGATCAACACTACATATGGATTGGTATCAATGAAGTGGATAGTATCTGTGGACTGAATTGCAGAATGCTAGAATAAGAGGGGGATATCTAGACCTATCGGAGACTATGCTTCTGGTAGCCTCCATCTTGCAGCATGTAGAAGAGAGTAGATGGTAAGTTCACCAAGCATCATCGTATAGCATAATCCTACACGGCGATCCTCCCCTCGTCGCCTTGTGAGAGAGCGATCACCGGGTTGTATCTGGCACTTGAAAAGGTGTGTTTTATTAATTATCTAGTTCTTATTGTCATAAGGTCAAGGTACAACTCTGAGTTGTCCTTTTACCGAGGGACATGGCTATTCGAATAGATAAACTTTCCTACAGGGGTGCACCATATTTCCCAACACGCTCGATCATGTTTGGCCGCGCACACTTTCCTGGGTCATGCCCGGCCTCGGAAGATCAACACGTCGCAGCCCCACCTAGGCACAACAGAGAGGTCAGCACGCCGGTCTAAATCCTATGTGCGCAGGGGTCTGGGCCTAGCACCCATTGCACACCTCCATGTTGCGTATGCGGTCGGAAGCAGATCTAGCCCCCTTGAGGGTGTCCTGGATTAGGGGGTATCCGGACAGCCGGATTATATCCTTTGGCCGGACTATTGGACTATGAAGATACAAGATTGAAGACTTCGTCTCGTGTCCGGATGGGACTCTACTTGGCATGGAAGGAAAGCTAGGCAATATGTATATGTATATCTCCTCCTTTGTAATCGACCTTGTGTAACCCTAGCCCCTTCCGGTGTCTATAAAAACCGGAGGGTTTTAGTCCGTAGGACAACATACAATCATACCATAGGCTAGCTTCTAGGGTTTAGCCTCTTCGATCTCGTGGTAGATCAACTCTTGTAACACTCATATCATCAAGAATAAATCAAGTAGGACGTAGGGTTTTACCTCCATCAAGAGGGCCCGAACCTGGGTAAAACATCGTGTCCGCTGCCTCCTGTTACCATCCGCCTTAGACGCACAGTTCAGGACCCCCTACCCGAGATCCGCCTGTTTTGACACCGACATTGGTGCTTTCATTGTGAGTTCCTCGATGTCGTTGCCATTAGGCTTGATGGCTCCTACTATCATCGATAGCGATGCAGTCCAGGGTGAGACTTTTCTCCCCGGACAGATCTTTGTATTCGGCGGCTTCGCACTACAGGCCAACTCGCTTGACAATCTGGAGCAGATCGAAAGTTATGCCCCTGGCCACCACGTCAGGTTTGGAAGCTTAAACTACACGGCCGATATCCGCGGAGACTTGATCTTCGACGGATTCGAGCCCCTGCCTTGTGCGCCACGCGGTCACGGTGAGTACAATTTAGCTCTACCATCGGACTGTATTCAGGAGATCGCACCGGCAGCAGCTCTGAGCCTCAATTCGGAGCCAGTTGCGCCATCCATGGACGGGTGGATAGACCCCGTCACGATGGTCGTATCCTCAGCCGCGATCGAGCCGAATATCGACCTTACCCTTCACGAGAGTCGTGTTACCAAACTGCCGGATCCCTCTCCGGCCACGGACTCCGAATCGCCTCCGCCCGTTCCTGTCGAATCCGATTGGGAGACGATCATGGAGTTTACCTCCGCGGATATTTTTCAGCACTCGCCCTTTGGCGACATACTGAACTCATTAAGGTCCCTCTCCTTGTCACGAGAGTCCTGGCCGAACTACGTCCGGCAGGATTGGGATGCGGATGACGAAGAAATTCGCTGCCCACACACCACCCACTTAGTAGCCACTATCGGCGACTTAACCGACATGCTCGACTTCGACTCCGAAGACATCGATGGTATGGACGACGATGCGGGAGACGAAGAGGAACCACTGCCCACAGGGCACTGGACAGCCACCTCATCATACGATATATACATGGTGGATACACCCAAAGAAGGCACTGGCGACGAGACAACGGAGGATGACCCCTCCAAAAAGCAACCCAAGCATCGGCGTCAGCGGCACCGCTCTAAGTCCCACCAAGGAAAAAGTGGTGACACCGGAATCGGAGATAATAGCACTCCGGACAGTGCCGAAGACAACAACAACCCCCTCCAGCAAGATTTAGAGCAGGAGGATGAATGAGCCAGCCCTCCTGAGAGAGCGGTAGATGGAGAGGCGGAGGATGATAATTACATGCCTCCCTCCGAACACGAGGCAAGCCTCGACGATGACGAATTCGTCGTGCCAGAGGATCCCGTCAAATAAGAGTGCTTCAAGCGCCAGCTTATAGCCACGACAAATAGCCTCAAGAAAAAGCAGCAGCAGCTTCAAGATGATCAAAATTTGCTAGCTGACAGATGGACTGAAGTCTTGGCAGCCGAGGAATATAAACTCGAACGCCCCTCCAAGAGTTACCCAAAGTGCAGGTTGCTACCCCGACTGGAGGAAGAAGCACCGAAACATACATCCCCGGTGTATGACGCGGCTGATCGGCCACCTCGTGGCCGCGACAGAGAGGCATGGGGAAATACGCAAGACCTGTGAGATGTATTGTAGGACAAAGCAAAACACGCAAGATCGATGTACGGATCACGAGGGCGCGCCACTCTACGAGACGATAATCGTCACGCCGGATACAGTAAAAGTAAGTCCGGCCGGGCCGAACACAGTGGGCAAGACTCATTTGAGCTGCGACGCGATATAGCCCAGTACAGAGGCGCCGCACACCCCCTATGCTTCACAGCCGAAGTAATGGATCATCAAATCCCAGAGGGTTTCAAACCCGTAAATATAGAATCATACGACGGCACAACAGATCCTGCGGTACAGATCGAGGATTTCCTCCTGCATATCCACATGGCCCGCGGTGATGATCTACACGCCATTAAATACCTCCCCGTCAAGCTCAAAGGACCAGCTCGGCATTGGCTCAATAGCTTGCCAGCAGAATCCATTGGCTGCTAGGAGGGTCTGGAAGCCGCATTCTAGACAACTTCCAGGGCACTTACGTGCGACCCCCAGACACTGATGACTTCAGCCACATAATTCAGCAGTCAGAGGAATCGGCCAGGAAATTCTAGACACGGTTCCTAAAAAAGAAAAATCAAATCGTTGACTGTCCGGATGCAGAGGCCCTAGCAGCTTTTAAGCACAACATCCGCGACGAGTGGCTCACCCGGCACCTTGGCCAGGAAAAGCCGAAATCTATGGCAGCCCTCACGACACTCATGACCCGCTTTTGTGCGGGAGAAGACAGCTGGCTGGCTCACAGTAATAACATATCAAAGAACCATGGTACTTTGGATACCAAGGACGGCAATGGCAGGTCACGTCGCAACAAGCATAAGCGCCGCATTAATAGCGACAATACAGAGGATACAGCAGTCAATGCTGGATTCAAAGGCTCTAAACCCGGTCAGCGGAAAAAGGCATTCAAAAGAAGCACTCCGGGCCCATCTAGTTTGGACCATATACTCGATCGCTTGTGCCAAATACACGGCACCCCCGACAAGCCAGCCAACCACACCAACAGGGATTATTGGGTGTTCAAGCAGGCCGGCAAGTTAAATGCCGAAAAGAAAGATAAGGGGTCGCATAGCGATGACGAGGAGGAGACCCGGCAGCCGAACACCGGAGGACAGAAGAGGTTCCCCCACAATTGCGGACGGTGAACATGATATACGCAACCCACATCCCCAAGAGGGAGCGGAAGCGTGCGCTTAGGGACGTATATGCGTTGGAGCCAGTCGCCCCAAAGTTCAACCCATGGTCCTCCTGTCTGATCACCTTCGATCGCAGGGACCACCCCACTAGTATCCGTCATGGCGGATTTGCCGCACGGGTCCTAGACCCAATCATTGACGGATTTCACCTCACTCGAGTCCTAATGGACGGCAGCAGCAGCCTGAACCTGCTTTATCAGGACACAATGCGCAAAATGGGTATAGACCCCTCAAGGATCAAACCCACAAAAACGACCTTTAAAGGTGTCATACCAGGTGTAGAGGCCCATTGCACAGGCTCAGTCACACTAGAAGTGGTCTTCGAATCCCCGGATAACTTCTGAAGCGAAGAGTTAATCTTTGACATAGTCCCGTTCCGCAGTGGCTACCATGCACTGCTCGGGCGAACCGCATTTGCGAGATTCAATGCGGTACTGCATTATGCGTATCTCAAGCTCAAGATGCCAGGACCTCGGGGGGTCATCACAGTCAATGGAAACACAGAGCGCTCTCTCCGCACGGAGGAGCACACTGCGACCCTCACATCAGAAGCGCAAAGCATCCTTTTAAGGCAATCCACTAGTTCGGCGGTCAAGGACCCGGACACCTTCAAGCGCACCCGAAGTAATCGGCAACTAGACCGCCTGGCACGTTCAGAGCTCGCATAGCAATGCGGCCCCCACCCCGATCCCATCCAAACGGCGAATTTCATGCCACGCGTACATAATTACGCATTAAAAATACCATGGGCACAGGTGGGGAGGGGGCACAACTACGGCGCGCCCCAAGATACAGCTTCAACCGCACTAGGGGCTTCCCGCTTTGTTATTTTTCTCTTTCAGGACTTTAATCTCTGGAAACCCTGTCTGGCAGCATGATTGCCGAACACATGATGCAGCAACCAAGGAGGCATAAAGCTACGTCACACCACGGAACTCCCAGGTGGATTACGATAACGAGTGAAATATTTGCTTTAATACTATTCCTCAGCTTGCCCTTGGAAGGGACATGTCAAATAGTCCTACTTTCTGCTTATTGCACTACTTGTATCATTCTGCTTTAAGCACCTTTTTGAATAAACAATGCATAGCATTAAGACTATTATTGCATTCGTCCTTTATATATATGTATATGTTCATTCATGACATCTAGCACCCGTACACTCTGGTACGGCCAATACGCTAGGGGCTTAAGCATACCCCATAATACGGTATGAGAAGTCCGAACACTTTTGACAGTGCGGCACCCCGAACTTATATCATTATATGCATCAGCTCCGAATCATGTCTTGGATCAATAGTTGGGTTTGCCCGGCTCCCATGTTATGGTACCTTACTTTTCGCTATATCGGCTAAGGTAGCACTGGGAGAACTACTGCGATTGTGCCCCGGTTCTGCTGGGCTAAGCACCTCAGTAGAGAAAGCTAAAACTGACTGTCATGGTAAGGCGAGAGACTGGTCGCTGTTCGAGAGGTTTCAAGCCCCTAAAGACTTATGCCGCTTAGAGCGAGGAGTTGGCCCTGTCCGGCTTAAGGCGTGTATCGCGCCCCGAATTCGGCCTTCCGAATACTAGGGGCTTCGCCGAAATTTAAAATTATAGAATTCTATGGCTAAGTGAGAGTAATAACGCACTATAGTCCGATTGCCTTGTTCGTTGTGCTGAGCACCTCCCTCGAAGGACCCAAAAATGGGAAAAAGAGTGCTCAGGTTTATCCCGAACACCCCAGCACTCGTGGCGTGGAGGCAGAAGCCGACGACTAGCCATCTCTCAGATTTGATAAACAGCCGAACAGAAGGTAATGTTTTAAATTCAAAAAAGCGTTGCATAGCGCATATGAACAAGTTTTGATAATACAGGATTACACGAGCAAGTTTATTCAAATATTACATCTTTCGTGCACTCGTCCGCGACAAGACGGGCACCCTTCAGGACACCCTCATAGTACATCTCGAGGTGGCGATGCTCCTTGCCCGTAGGCGGCCCTTCCTTAACCAGCTTCACGGCGTCCATCCTGGCCCATTGCACCTTGACACGGGGGAAAGCCCGGCATGCGCCTTCGATGCAAATGGACCGCTTGATGACTTCCAGCCGTGGGCAGGCATCCACAAGCCACCTCACCAGGCCGAAGTAGCTGTCGGGAAGGGCGTTGCCAGGCCACATTCGGACTACAAAGCCCTTCATGGCATGTTCGGCCGCCTTGTGCAGCTCGACCAGTTGCTTCAGCTGGTCGTTCAGAGGCATCGGGTGTTCGGTCCCAGTATACTGAGACCAGAACAGCTTCTCCGTTGAGCTTCCCTCCTCGGCCTGGTAAAACTGTGCATCATCCGACACGTTGCGGGGCAAATCTGCGAATGCTCCTGGAGAGCTCTGGATTCGGGTAAGTAACAAGTAATTTACTTTGACATGCTTGCTTTGCATATAGAATGCCTTACCCGCCGCTATCTTCTTCATCGCATCAATCTCCTGGAGGGCCTTTTGGGCTTCGGCCTTGGCACTCTTTGCACTCTCATGGGCCGCGGCAAGCTTGGACTCTCGTGTCTTCAAGTCAAGCTCCAACACCTCGTGCTTCGTCACGAGAGCGTGGAGCTCTTGCTGCACCTCGCCCACCCGTGCCTCATGCCTTTCCCTCTCGGTGCGCTCCTTGGCCGCTTTGTTTTCGGCCTTAGATAGTGCCTGCTTCAGGGTCGCCACCTCGGTTGTGGCCCCTGGCAAATTTCCAGTGATCCTGTCATTTTGCAATCGCATTCTTTTTATATATACCCATAGACTAGGTACTACTTACCTTTGTTCTCCTCGAGGTGCATCTTGGCAAGGCCGAGCTCTTCCTTGGACTCTTTGAGGTCCTGCTTCAGTACGGCGACCTCCGCAGTCAGTGCGGCAGAGGCCAGCAGCAAAGCCTGCATACGCATATAGACATACTTATATTAGACTCTTGTGATATTGTTTGATCCTCTATTCGGCTTTTCTTTGTGAACACCGAACAGAGCATCAGGGGCTACTGTCTATGCGGTAATATTTTTCCTATATTTCAAATACTTACCTCAAAGCCTGTTAGAAGGCTGGCACAGACTTCAATCAGTCCGCTCTCACTACAACAGGACCACCCATGTCGCAACGCATCTTTCTGTATCCAAATGTCCATATATGCGTTGCTAGTGAGTTTACCAACGGTTTGGCATGCGTAGCCTTATCCAGTGTTGCAAGCGCTAATGTAACGCTTATGCTGCCATTGGTAAAAAGGACCGTTGCAAGACTACAACAGATAAGGCAGACTTTTACAACACTTCTATATGTTGGTACTTACTGTATAGGAATCAATATACCATTGCTCAACAACAGAGAATTTCCAACTCTTCCAAGTGTTGGTACATATATAGTGTGAATAATATATTATATATATATATATATATATATATGTGTGTGTGTGTGTGTGTGTGTGTGTGTGTGTGTGTGTGTGTGTGTGTGTATTATATATGTATATTTATATTGCTAGCAATTAAATTAATGGTCCATGTAAAGGTGATAATTATGTATTTCAAGTGAAGGAAACAACAAGAGAATATACTCACGAGAGGAATAAATCGTATATTAGATAAAGCTGTTGGATTACAATAGTGGATAGTAACATCATCCAAATGTGATGCATAATCTCAGAGTGAAACTTAAAATGAAAGAATCCATCAACATCCCTACAACTTACCTAAAACTTAAGGAACACCATCCAGCAAGAACATCATCTGTACAACATAACTAAAACTTAACCTGGGAACAACATTTAGCAGGAACGTCATCCGTACAACATAACTAAAACTAAAAGCATCCATCATCATCATGAAACATGACATCGACACCATCCAGTATACTTGCCATAGACCCATATACTCATCAATTTATCTTTTGAATCTACAAACAAGAAAACAAGATAAACTGTTAACACACAATGCATTGACATGATGCAAGTAGTAATAGAGGCAAGATATTAGTCACGTACAAAGTTTGAAGGCCATGCAATCTTTGTTTTCTCTACATTACCTAGAGTATTGCAGTTTTTACGACTCTATACCAAAAGTTCAGTTTTCACAAGTGCAATATAAGTAGGGTGAATGCAATGTAAGGCAACATAGAACAAGCTAGTAAAAGGATATTGAGTGGGTTAAAATTTACCTTTACTTGATCTATTATTGCTTTTAGGTTTATTTCAGTTTTGAGAAATCTCTGATCCTTGTAGCTGAAGCAACACAATGATCCATTCCTTGCAACCGGGCCAAGAAAGTCCCGAAGATGTTGACCTCTTTTCCAATTGGCTGATCTAGGTCATTATAGTGAACCATTATCCTTTTCCCTTTTGGAAGGTTCCAAATATATTTCAGCTTCCTCTTCTAACGCTCTTTTGTTTATGCATTTCAGCTGAATATATACAACCATGAATTATATGTTACAATGATGAATAATCATATATTGCAAACAATAAGGAATGAGCAACAAACTTACCATCTTCATTTTCATCCAGGTCAACATCATCACAATCTGTGAAGCCTTCTTCATCATTAGTAGTTCTTTCATTGACATCAAATGATTCGACATCTTTTTCAGCAGAATTGATGTTCGGTCGGTTCTTCCATCATATATTCTTTGTTGGATTCAAGAACGCTAATTCTTATCTGTGACATATCTGCTGCAACAAGACAATGACCAAAAGTTTAAATAATTGTGTAAAAGACAATATCATGTGGTCCTACTCGTCCTATGATAGTCATCCCCGCATATGTGAAGAAGATTAATTTTGATTTCAGCTCAAACAATCATAGTTTGAAATAATTGCTGCCCCTACAATCAATAAAATAAGTCTGACCAGATTTATTCCTTATCAAATCAAAATAGCAACTCATTCAGTACCGAGTAGGTACTAGGAATACATCAAGCTATTCAGATTTCACAGTGAAAATGATGAACTAAGACGTGAAACCATTACTCCAAAATGTAAATTTGCAAGGGGGCCATTATTTTGTTCATCGCGTGTATAAGGAAAGCGGCAACTAACAAATGGAAACACCATATAGCAGGTCCTTCGATGAGCCCATGTTTTTAGTTATGTTCCTGTGCTGGGAACATTACTATGAATAAAATGCACTTGTCTTTCAATACTAGTAGTTTAACTATCGAACTGTTTCAGTTGGTTAGGGAAGATGAACTTGTACTTGATGTGGTATGGTGCTTAACTTGTTGTTTGCTGGGGGCACACTTGTTCAGGTATAACAATATCCACGGATAGTAAGAATATCATAAGGTCAAGGACGCCCAAGTTCATTCTCTCCGGTGTTAAGGAAGTTTTGTTCATGCACAAGCATTATAGCTAGGCTGATGACATGTTATTCAAGTTGGAACCATGAGGAGATCCCATGGGGCAAGGCTGAGTGTGTTTCAAAGTATACATGTGCTTTCACTATCATGCACATGGCTATTCACTAACATTTATTTTCAAAACAAGTGTGTTGTCTTGCAGACTGGAGTTGTAGTTTTGCTGCTGCAGATCATGTTTTGATATTCATAATAAAATTAACATTCGAATTATTGGGTCTGACTAGTCAACAAGCTATTAATTATTGTAATTGTAACATGACATATTTAGTGCAACTTGTTCATATATACGACCAAGATAACACTTTCTTCTAGTCACTCCATCGTTTATTTTTCTACAAACGACACTCCAGCCAGATTATACAATATGATAGCAATAACAAAATAACAAGGTCACAAGCGTCTGGTGCACATGAAGAAAGAAACTATGCTAGGTGGTCAGCCGCAAAATGGAAGATCTAACCCAACTGTACTACCCAAGCAGATCAGGATAGTCAGAATTGGAGTTCCATAAAGAAAGTCTATGAAGAGTTGAACTCACCAAGGAAGCAATGGTGCAGAACTATATTAAAATACTGCAAGCGTCCACACCTGACACTCCAACAGTTACCAGATCTAAGCCACCTGTTATGTTCGGCTAAATCTACAAACACAAAAACAAACAAGCGTCAGGGCACTAATGAATGAAACATAAAAAGCTAATTTCAACCGAGCTAAGTTCAATTGAGTATAGGGAAGGTGTAACCTTATAGAAGAAGAATCCGAAGCAACTCCCCCTATCTGAAGGGCCCCCAAAATTCTAAACCAATAACAAGGGACATTTATCAAACACTTGGTGTGCACAATCAAATTCACTCAAGAGAAGAGCAATTAGGAAGCGTAGAAGGGATATATCTGAACCAACAAGGGGGAGGAGGCAAAATCTTCAAGTCATACTAGTATTTACCATGTGTTTAATCATGGGTGGGGATTGATCTACTTTCTCCGACACTGTTGCCGAACAAGACACGCCTCTTGTGCGCTCACCTGAATGCTGGAATCGGCGGGGCCAGCCATGAGGTTCAGGAGGGAGGGCGGGTCGTGATCGATCTGCTCAAGATAGGGATCCTGCAACGAGAGATAGAGGAGAATACGCCTACCGCGAGAAGCTGTGTTGATATGGGGGGAGGGGGGAGGTTTCTGATTTTGGTCGTCCTTGATTGGTATGACAGATGGGGCCATAGTAATGAGGCGCGTACTTATTTTATTTTGACCACAATTAGTCCCTTTGGCGGGAGAGAATGGAGGGAAAAATTAGTGCGAAACCAAAAAGAATATTAGGGAGTACAGATTTGAAGCGAAACAAATTCTAATCTTTGTTATTATCATCTGGCCCTTGACTGGCTACCAAACACAACGTGATTCTTTTATGTTTTTACAAACTCAATGCAATATGCGTAAAGTAATAGTTATTTCTATTTCTCAAACCGAGCCTGATTGGCCGCGACTTGCATCTTGTGGCGTTGCCGCTCAGCTTCCTCCGCTGTTGCGAGCAGGGCAGCGTCGATCGTGGACGCA
>NC_057797.1:271621491-271646479 GCF_018294505.1 Triticum aestivum | reverse complement strand
CCAATTGGTCATTGAGGCGGCGCCGACACCGCGCGAACATATATGTAGTGGTCTTGAAACAGTACATGGCGTAGGCCTCAGCCAGCGCCTTATTTGCAAGGACCTAGTCCGGCGCGACGTCCGACATCGCGAACATGACATGGCACTGTGCGTTACACTGCTCCCACCACTTGGCTAACTCAACTACCATCAGGGCACTGCGTTGACGTTCCCCCGTGACGACGTCCAAGATAATGCACTTTCGTGACCGCCAGGTATGGTGCCCACTTCATGGCGAACAAGCATCGACATGGGACGATGGTAGTGATGAGGCAGCGAGGGTGGCGCCGAACTGCAGTCACAGAGGGAGCGTGATTGTCGCTGAGAACTCCTCATCCGTTGTGGCAGCCTGAGCAAGGAGGGGCGGCTACTACCGCACTTCGTCATCCAAAGAGAGCATGACCTCCTCCTTCGACGGCGTTAGAGGAGGACGACGAGCGAAAATATCACGCGCTGCGGCACCACGATCTGAAGGAAGATCCCTCCGCCGGCGCCGAGAAACATGCAGAAGAGCTTGACTTTCCCATCCCACTGGTCTGGGAGAGGATCGGACCGGATCCTATGGCTGTGGGGAGAGGACCATAGAGGACACGAGACGGGGTTGTTCGACGTCGGAGCCCTGCATAATTAGCTCGAGCAGGTGGAGTGATGTTGCTTCAATGCCGCACAATGACTTGAGTAGTCTTCTCGATTGCCGCATCCACGTTGAAGCGGCGCCGCCCTGCCGTCTTGTCTGGGCGCACTAACCAGCATCAAGGTCGTCGAGTTGCGCCCGCTCTGTAGTGTTTGACCGACATCGATGTGCGGGCACAGTTTCGAGAGCGGTTTGTGCCAGAGAGGGGTTTGGTGGGACCGTGTACAATAGCACGAGTCCGAATTCCTGCAAACCTCCCCAGCTTTGGTGTAGGTTCGAGCAAATTCTACGTGCAAACTTAATCATATATGTGTGTTTTAATAACATTAATGTATTAGTATAAAATCATTCTTATTTTCTCCATGCCTCATTATTTTGTGACGTCGTAATATTTCCCTACCGTGCGAAATTGTGAAAAATTCAACACCGGCAAACTTCGAATGTGTGTGTTAACGTAAGTTTATGGCCACAATATTTTTTTTTCATGGATATAGATGGGAGAGAAAAAATAGGGAACCGGTGAGGTCACGCCTCCAACCAGACACAGCAGCGAGGCTGTCTGGTCTCGCGTGTCTTTTTTTATCAGGTCTCGCGCATGGTGGATCCAAGCAATTTCGCAACCCTCTTCCCGTTGTGTATGATTCGGCCGGCCCAACTACCTCGTTTTTTGGTTTTGGGAAGATTCTAGAACATTTCCAGACTGGTTTTTATTTTTCATTTTTATTCTTGTTTTTTCACCTTTTTAATTTTAGTTTTCTCTTTTCTTTCTTTTTAGTTTTCTTTTAAAATTTACTTCAAAAAGCCCCAGTTTTTTCCTTTTTTATTTTATGAACTTTTTTGAATTCTTGAACATAATTATAGGTCATGAAATGTTTTAAAAATCATGAACGTGTCACAAATTCATGAATATTTCTTTTTACAAATTCGCAAACATTTTCTCGAAATCATGAGCATGTTTTAGAATTAGTAAATATTTTTGAATCCGTAATTTTTGAAATTTGAAAATAATTTTAGAAAAATTTGAACCTTCTTTGACATTTCAACATTTTAAAAATATCTTGAACATTTTTGGATTCGTGAATATTTTATAATTCACAAACATTTTATGAATACGTGAACATTTTTTTATTTTCCAAAACATTTTTCTATGAATTCATGAACATTTTTTTAATACACGAACATTTTTAAGAAATCCATGAACATTGTTTGAATTTTTTAACGTCTTTAAAATATTTGCAAACATTTTTTGAAACTTATGAGCAATTTTAAAATATGTGAACATTTATTGAAAACCACACGTATTTTTTGAGCCCTGAACATTTTATGATTTCTAGAATCGTTTTCTCAAAATTACAATTTTTGGAATTTTTGAACCTTTTTTTAGTTCCGGATTATTCTAAAGTAGAATAAAATAAAAATATAAAAAATGAAAAATGAGAAAAACTGGGGACGCCCAGCCCCGAAAATGGGCCGGCACAAAGTGGAGCGCCGGGTGAAGGGACGTTGTGCGTTCGCCAGCGCGCACCGCACTAGATAGGAGCTCCTGTCGCGCGCGACACCTCTGGCCTACCTCCTATGTGGTATTCTAGTCGGGCCAAAATTCTAGGGTGGAGCATGGCCCACCCTGTGCCTCCGCCACTAATCTGGACTTAGAGACTAAAAGGAAGGGAGTACATGCGATTTTGTTTTTGCTCGTATGGTTTGTGCATATTTTCGTGGCACATTCCTTATGTGTACATGTGTGTCTAATAAAATTTATTTTAATTATGTATATTTACCGTCTTATAATAAATATTATTTGCAACACATACATGACAATAATATAAGATCTGTTGCAATCTACATACGATACTATGGCCATGAGCTGCAAGTCTACAATGCATACGCTGCAACGCTTATATGCGTATCTCTTGTAAATTTTGCAACCTATAGTGAAAACGTTGTAGACTATGTGTTGCTTTATAGAGGGTATACTTGTAGTGTCTTGGCGGACTGAATCTTCTGGACCACCGCATTCATAATAGTGCGGTGCTCTTCATCGATGGAAGCGCTACGAAGCGCTCCCAGCAGATTGTCCGGTGCCTCTGGATGGACAGAGGTCACCGGCACAGGCGTCTTGCCCTTTTGGAAGGAGGCCGCCTACCCGAGTCCGGAACCACTGGAGGTTCCGGCGTAGTGTTCGGCTGAGGGACGAACTTGGAGCCCTCGGGGGCTTTGCTCCCTCTGCTCCCGGAATCCGGAAGGTCGCCTTGAGGCGCCTCCCGGACTGTCTCCCCTCGACCCGGTGCCTCCTGAGACAATACCTCGGCATGTTCGTAGGGCAAGGAGAGGTGGCGGTCGGAAGTGGATCGCTATCCATATCCGACGAGCCCAGGGAGCCGTCCGACGAAGATACGTCGATAATGGCTCATGGCGCTGCATAATCATAATTCGGCGTTAGGAGAAGCAGTGCGACAAAGGTATGCTATGAGTTACTCTGGCATCCGAATACTTATGACTTTGCTAGGGGCTTGGCCCTGAGCAGCCACTCGTCTTCGCCTTCGGCGGCGGTGGTGGAGTAGTCCGGAAGGAGAGTCCATCCCTTCTTGGACCCTTCGCCCCCCCCCCCCCCCGCCGCAGTTGGGGCGGCCTTCCTTTTCTTGTCTCCCCCAACTTGAGGGGGAGCATCTTCATCTTCCTCCTCGTCTTCAGTGGAGTGCATCGCAGAGTTATCAGACGATGAGTCCGATAACACTTGGCGTCGGGAACTCTTTCGGGTTCCCTTGGCCTTCTTGGTCTTCTCCGGCACCTTGTAAGGAGCCGGAGTCAGCATCTCCGTCAGGAGAGCGTCCGCATTGTCTTTGGGCAGAGGGGTCGGACAGTGAATCTGCCCCGACGTCTCCACCCAGTCTTGCCAAAGGCATGGAGGTCAGACCCCGCGCATGGTTAAGCTAGGGGAAATAAATATCCTACCGGATGTGTAGAACTCACCGAATGTGCTAGGCGCATCACGCTTAGCCCGTGGTCCTCGGTGAGAGAGGGAGGGGCCTCGACGCCCTTAAACAGCACCCTCCAGACGTCCTTGTGCGTCGTGTCGAAGAGCTTGCTCAGAGTCTGGTGCTGGGCCAGGTCGAACTCCCACAAGTTGAAATCCCGTTATTGACACGGGAGAATCCGGCGGATGAGCATGACTTGGACTATGTTGACAAGCTTGAGCTTCTTGCTTGCCATATTCTGGATACATTTCTGGAGTCCGTCCAGCTCCATCGACGAACCCCAAGACAGACCTATCTCTTTCCAGGAGGTGAGCCGCGTGGGGATTCCGGATCAAAACTCGGGGGCAGCCACCCAGTTGGTGTCACGCGGCTCGGTGATGTAGGACCATGCCGATTGCCACCCCTTTATGGTCTCCATGAAGGAGCCTTCAAGGCATATAACATTGGGCATCTTGCCCACCATGGCTCCGCCGCATTCTGCTTTTTGGCCCCCCACCACCTTCGGCTTGATATTGAAGGTTTTCAGCCACAGGCCAAAGTGGGGCCGGATGCGGATGAAAGCCTCACACACGACGATGAACGCCGAAATGTTGAGGATGAAGTTCGGGGCCAGATGATGGAAGTCCAGCCCATAGTAGAACATGAGACTGCGGACGAATGGATGGAGGGTAAACCCCAGTCCGCGAAGAAAGTGGTGGAGGAAGACTACCCTCTCATGGGGTTCCGGGGTAGGAACGATCTGCCCCGCAGCGGGCAGCCGGTGCGCGATATTCGCGGCTAAGTATCCGGCTCCACGCAGCTTCTTGATGTGTCCCTCCATAACGGAGGAAGCCATCCATTTGCCTCCCGCTCCGGACATGTTTGGAGAAGGTTGAGGGGAAGGATGTGGACTTGGGCATTGGAGCTCGAGTGCGCAAGAACGGATTAGCAAGGAGGAAGAAGCGTGGGTAGAAAAATGTTAAACCTTATCCCTTTATAAGGGCGGCCGAAACTATGAGCCCCCACTAGCCTAGTAAAACTCGCTTATCCCCCAAGCACCGTGATTGATGGCACGGTTGGGTTACCCACACCCCTATTGATTAGAATCCCGTAATAAGGGGGAAACGATCTCTACTTTGACAACACGTGTCAAGAAACTACCTCGCGTTATGTGCAGGGCTAGTTAAAGGAAATGGTTCGAATAATCACCGGGCCATGGCATGATGTCATGTTGCCAAAACGTGTCAGCAGACTAGATTTGTGGAAATATTATTCTCTCTACGATGGTATGTGGAACATATTTTGCAGGGTCGGACACTATCCTTGTATTCATATTCTTCCGCGGTGTATTCGGAGGAGGAACCCGCCTTGCAATGCCGAAGACAACACCGCGCGCCGGACTCATCGTCATTGAAGCCTGGTTCAGGGGCTACTGAGGGAGTCCTGGATTAGGGGGTATCCGGACAGCCGGATTATATCCTTTGGCCGGACTGTTGGACTATGAAGATACAAGATTGAAGACTTCGTCTCGTGTTCGGATGGGACTCTACTTGGCGTGGAAGGCAAGCTAGGAAATACGGATATGTATATCTCCTCCTTTGTAACCGACCTTGTGTAACCCTAGCCCCTTCCTGTGTCTATATAAACCGGAGGGTTTTAGTCCGTAGGACAACATACAATCATACTATAGGCTAGCTTCTAGGGTTTAGCCTCTCCGATCTCGTGGTATATCAACTATTGTAACACTCATATCATCAAGAATAAATCAAGCAGGACGTAGGGTTTTACCTCCATCAAGAGGGCCCGAACCTAGGTAAAACATCATGTCCCCTACCTCATGTTACCATCCACCTTAGACACACAGTTCGGGACCCCTACCCGAGATCCGCCGGTTTTGACACCGACACCCCTTAATACAAGCGTAGGCTTACGGTCCAATCCGGCGCGCGTCGTTCAGTCGATGACGTAATGAAGGCTTCGGCTAGTACCACGACGTTGAGTGCCCATAACTGTTCTCGAGTAGTTGGTTAGTGTGTCTAGGCCAGTGGCCAGACTCATATCAAATACCAATATCTCGTTAAGTGTGTTATTTTGAAGTAACTGTGAACGCCAACCAGGGCCAGGCCCACCTCTCTCCTAGATGGTCTCAACCTCCCCGGTCGCTGCGCCACAAAGTAACAGTCGGGGGCCGTCGGGAACCTAGGCCCACCACTACTTGGATGGAACCACCTGCCCCTTCAGCCCCCACATCGGAATCACTTGCGGGTACTCTACGAGCCGACCCTACTTTAGTCACCACATGTATCACATATGACGTATATAAGTATATACCTGTGATCACCTCCCAAGTGATCATGGCCCGATAGCATAGCATGGCGGACGGACAAGAATGTAGGGCCGCTGATGGAATACTAGCATCCTATAATAAGCATTTAGGATTGCAGGTAAGGGTAACAACTGTAGCAACAATGATAGGCTATGCAGCAGAATAGGATTAACCGAAAGCAGTAACATGCTACACTGCTCTTATGCAAGCAGTAGAGAGAAGGATTAGGCGATATATGGTGATCTAGGGGGGGTGAGGGAGTCCTGGATTAGGGGGTCTCCGGAAAGCCGGACTATATCCTTTGGCCGGACTGTTGGACTATGAAGATACAAGATTGAAGACTTCGTCTCGTGTCCGGATGGGACTCTACTTGGCGTGGAAGGCAAGCTAGGCAATACGGATATGTATATCTCCTCCTTTGTAACCGACCTTGTGTAACCCTAGCCCCTTCCGGTGTCTATATAAACCGGAGGGTTTTAGTCCGTAGGACAACATACAATCATACTATAGTCTAGCTTCTAGGGTTTAGCCTCTCCGATCTCGTGGTATATCAACTCTTGTAACACTCATATCATCAAGAATAAATCAAGCAGGACGTAGGGTTTTACCTCCATCAAGAGGGGCCGAACCTGGGTAAAACATCGTGTCCCCTACCTCCTGTTACCATCCACCTTAGACGCACAGTTTGGGACCCCTACCCGAGATCCGCCGGTTTTGATACCGACACCCCTTAATACAAGCGCGGGCTTACGGTCCAATCCGGCGCGCGTCGTTTAGTCGCTGACGTAACGAAGGCTTCAGCTGATACCACGACATTGAGTGCCCATAACTGTTCACGAGTAGTTCGTTAGTGCGTCTAGGCCAGTGGCCAGACTCATATCAAATACAAATATCTCGTTAAGTGTGTTATTTTGAAGTAACTGTGAACGCCAACCAGGGCCAGACCCACCTCTCTCCTAGATGGTCTCAACCTGCCCGGTTGCTGCGCTACAAAGTAACAGTCGGGGGCCGTCGGGAACCCAGGCCCACCACTACTTGGATGGAACCACCTGCCCCTTCAGCCCCCACATCGGAATCACTTGCGGGTACTCTACGAGCCGACCCTACTTTAGTCACCACATGTATCACATATGACGTATATAAGTATATACCCGTGATCACCTCCCAAGTGATCATGGCCCGATAGTATAGCATGGCAGACGGACAAGAATCTAGGGCCACTGATGGAATACTAGCATCCTATACTAAGCATTTAGGATTGCAGGTAAGGGTAACAACTGTAGCAACAATGATAGACTATGCACCAGAATAGGATTAACCGAAAGCAGTAACATGCTACACTGCTCTTATGCAAGCAGTAGAGAGAAGGATTAGGCGATATCTGGTGATCTAGGGGGGTGAGGGAGTCCTGGATTAGGGGGTCTCTAGAAAGCCGGACTATATCCTTTGGCCGGACTGTTGGACTATGAAGATACAAGATTGAAGACTTCGTCTCTTGTCCGGATGGGACTCTACTTGGCGTGGAAGGCAAGCTAGGAAATACGGATATGTATATCTCCTCCCTTGTAACCGACCTTGTGTAACCCTAGCTCCCTCCGGTGTCTATATAAACCGGAGGGTTTAGTTCGTAGGACGACATACTAGGCTAGCTTCTAGGGTTTAGCCTCTAAGATCTCGTGGTAGACCAACTCTTGTAATACTCATATCGTCAAGAACAATCAAGCAGGACGTAGGGTATTACCTCCATCAAGAGGGCCCCAACCTGGGTAAACATCGTGTCCTCTGCTTCCTGTTACCATCCGCCTTAGACACACAGTTTGGGACCCCCTACCCGAGATCCGCCGGTTTTGACACCGACATTGGTGCTTTCATTGAGAGTTCCACTGTGTCGTCACCATAAGGCTTGATGGATCCTTCGATCATCGGTAGCGATGCGGTCCAGGGTGAGGTTTTCCTCCCCGGATAGATCCTTGTATTCGGCGACTCCACATTGCGGGCCAATTCACTTGGCCATCTGGAGAAGATCGAGAGCTACGCCCCTGGCCATCAGGTTAGATTCGGAAACTTGAACTACACTACGGACATCCGCGAAGACTTGATCTTCGACGGATTCGGGCCTGTGTCAGGTGCGCTGCACAGTCACGACGAGCATGACATAACGCTATCGTCAGACAGTATTCGGGAGATCGCATCTGCAACTAGTCTGGCCATCAATCCGGAGCAAATCACGCCATCCGAGAGCGGAGGGGTAGACCCCGCCACGGAGGTCGCGCTCTTAGCGGAGATAGAGTCGGATGCTGACTTTTCCCCTTACAGAGCCGTGTCGCTGAACCACTGGATTCATCTCCAGCCACGGACTCCGAGCCGCTTACATCCGTGCCCGTCGAACTCGACTAGGTGCCGATCATGGAGTTCACCTCCGTGGATATCCTTCAGCACTCGCCTTTCAGCGATCTGCTAAATACATTAAGGTCTCTCTCCCTGTCAGGAGAACCTTGGCCGAACTATGTTCGGCTAGAATGGGATGAGGACGACGAAGAAATTCGCTGCCCGCCCACCACCCACTTGGTAGCCACTATCGACGACTTAACCGACATGCTTAACTTCGACTCCAAAGACATCGACAGCATGAACGAAGATGCAGGAGACAAACAGGAACAAGCGCCTGCAGGGCGCCGGACAACCACTTCATCACATGACATATACATGGTGGATACACCCAAAGAGGGCAATGGCGAAGAGAGAGCGGAGGATGCCCCCTCCAAGCAACCCAAGTGCCAACGTCAGCAGCACCGCTCTAAGTCCCGCCATAGCAAAAACAACGATAACAGCGCAAGAGGAAATAACAGTCCAGTCGACTCTAGAAGAAACGATGACTGCACCGCCCCGGTGGCAGAGCACGATCAAGATGCAAACGGCGAACATAGTACGGATCCTGCGTCCGAACATGGCGATGCCAAAGATAAACCTCATCAAACCCCGACTGGGGAGGAAAACAGTCCGGATGAAGATGCACACATCATCCCAGAAACACACTTGGAGCAAGAGAACCTCCGCAGAAGGCTTATCACCACAGCGAGGAGCCTGAAGAAGCAGAAGCAAAGGCTTAAGGCCGCACAAAATACGCTCAACAGCAGGTGGAACAAAGTGCTCGACAACGAAACAAAGTATGGTGGAAGTTTGCACACAAATAGCTATCCAAAGCGCAAGCTATTACCTGAATTCGACTTTGAGGCCTTAGAGCCCACACAGCTGAAAAATGATACGGCCAACCGGCCGGATCCACCACCTTGTGACCGCGATAGAGCGGCTAACAAAGTCGCACATAAGTTAACACACGATCTACGTGAGAACTTGCGCCAAAAATCTGACGCGACCAGATCCATCTATGGATCTAGGAAGCCCGCTCCGGTACAAAATCAAAACCGAATACTACAACCATCCGAACACCATGGCATATCCGCACACCCCCTATGTTTCACCGATGAGGTGCTGGATCACGAATTCCCAGAAGGATTCAAACTAGTGAACATAGAGGCATACGACGGGACCATAGACCCTGCAGTCTGGATCGAGGACTTTATCCTCCATATTCATATGGCTCGCGGAGACGATCTCCATGCCATTAAATACTTGCCCCTCAATCTTAAAGGGCCAGCTCGGCCCTGGCTGAAAAGCCTCCTCGAAAACTTAATTGGAAGTTGGGAGGAGCTCGAGGACGCTTTTCGGGCTAATTTTCAAGGGACTTATGTCCGGCCTCCGGATGCAGACGATTTAAGTCATATAATCCAACAGTCCGGAGAGTCCGCCCGAAAGCTTTGGAACAGGTTCCTCACCAAGAAGAACCAAATCATCGACTGTCCGGAAGCTGAAGCCTTAGCAGCTGCTTTTAAACACAGTGTCTGAGATGAATGGCTCGCCAGACACCTCGGCCAAGAAAAACCGAGAACAATGGCAACCCTAACAAGCCTCATGACCCGCTTTTGCGCAGGCGAAGACAGCTGGTTGGCCCGTAGCAGCACCAGCGACCCAAGCACATCCGAAGTCAGGGATGGCAATGGAAAACCACGACGCAACAAAAACAAGCATTGAAATAAAGAAGGTAGCCCAGATAATACGGCGGTAAACACCGGGTTCAGGGGCTCTCGACCAGGTCAGTGGAAAAAGCCTTTCAAAGGCAGCAGAGAAGGACCATCTGGCCTAAACAAGATTCTTGACAAGCTCTGTCAGATTCACGGCACTCCCGACAAACCTGCAAATCACACCCATAGAGAATGTTGGGTCTTCAAGCAGGCTGGTAAGCTAAACGCCGAACACAAAGGGGAAGAGACACCAAGTGAAGACAAGGATGAACCTCGCCAGCAAAGCACCGGAGGACAGATAAAGTTCCCACCAGATGTTAAAACGGTAAACGTGATCCATGTTACAAAGAGGAGAAGCAAGCATGCACTCCGAGACACACACGCCATAGAGCCCGTCACCCCTAGGTTCAACCCCTGGTTGGCATGCCCGATCACTTTTGATCATATGGATCACGTGACAAGTATCCGACATGAAGGACTGCTGGCCTTGGTGTTAGACCCAATAATAAATGGGTACCATTTCACATGAGTCCTCATGGACGGCAGCAATGATCTAAATCTGATATATCAGGACACAGTACGCAAAATGGGGATAGACCCGACACAAATAAGCCACGGCAATACTACCTTCAAGGGAGTAATACCAAGCCAAGAGGCCCACCGTACGGGCTCTCTACTGCTAGAGGTTGTATTCGGTTCTCCCGATAACCTCCGAAGCGAATGGTTAACTTTCCACGTCGCTCCATTTCGAAGTGGTTATCAAGCACTACTCAGAAGAACGGCTTTCGCTTGTTTTAAAGCAATACCGCATTATGATTTTCTCAAGCCTAAGACGCCCGGTCCACGTGGCATCATCACAGTTAGCGGAAATACCGAACGTTTTTTACGTGCGGAAGAGGATGCGGCGGCTTTAACAGCCGTGAGCTAGATGGCCTCACCAACCAGAAAAAATGACAGGTCATCAAGACCACAGACACGGTTAGACGAGTCTGTCTCTCCACCACATATACATGAGATTGGTTTGATGATCAAACCCTCATAGACGATACCAGGGGCTTCACGCGTGTAATCAGGGCCAGCCCGGCTCAACTTAACTTATCTTGAATTTTGATAGTTCATTGATAATAACCAATTCTTTTTTTTGGCACGACAACTTTCACCTAAGTTCTTTCCTTTTACAGATGACAATCATGCTACACCCGTCCAGGACACGACACAATGGAGACACAGGCGCAAACGTGTAGCAGGGACCAGCCCAAAGGTTTCTTTTTAGATTAAGACCCCGCGTAAACCTTTTTTTACTGTCTCTTGTTGCTCACATCCTCCGGATACTCCACACAACCGAGAAGGATGCTGACGTTATTGGCATGTGGCCACGTTAGGATATTGCAAGCGCCTGGGCACATGGGGTTTATTATTAAGGGCATTGTTTAGCCCGGTATATGTTATAAAGAACGAACACCTTAGGGAGTGTTCGGTGTTGCGAGTTTGGCCCTATATGCATCAGCTCTGAATCATGTCTTTGGTCAAATGTTGGGTTTTCCCGTCTCCCACGTTTTGGTACCTTACATTCCGTTATATCGGCTAAGGTAGAACATGGAGAACTACTGCGATTGTGCCCTGGTTCATCCGGATGAGCACCTCAGTAGAGAGCCGAAAACTGACTGTCATGATATAGCGAGAGACTAGTCAACCACTCGATGACTCAGCGGAATCTTCGGGATTCCTCTGCATTAACGAAGGTCCGCTTCCGGTCATGTATGTACGCGCCCCGTATTCAGACGAGCGCAGAAGTACCAGGGGCTATATAGTAGCCCCACCGTCAAACTCCTATGGCTAAGTCAAAGTGTTAAAGGAATATAGTCCGATTGCCTCGTTCGCTGCACTACCACCTCCTTAATGGACCAAGATGTTGGATCAAGTGTGGATACGCGTTTTCTGCGAACACCCCCGAATTATATGCGTGGGGGCGGAAGCCGACGACTGCAATATATACATATATACATAAACAGCCGCACAGGAGGCATCATAGTACTTTCGGGCAAAAGAATAAATACAGCCTTGATAACTCAATAAAACATTGTTCGAGCACTGAGCCTCTATCGAACGAGCGCCTTCAAGAACTTCTTCAATGTAGTGCTTGGCAGCCACTCGGCGTACAGCCGAACCCTGTGTCGCAACAATGGTGGCCTCCATCTCCGCCCAGTATGTCTTGATACGGGCAAAGGCCATCCGTGCACCCTCTATGCACGCTGATCACTTCATAGCATCGATGCGTGGCACAACCCCAAGGAATTGTTGCACTAAACGAAAATAGCTATTCGGCCTTGGCCCTCCCGGCCATAGATGATCCACAACAGACCTCATGGCAAGTCCGGACAACCTATGGAGCTCGGCCCACTTGGCCATTCGCTCATTCAATAGCAACGGACGGACTGGAGCATGAAACTGTGACCAGAATAGCTTTTCCACTTCGTGATCTTTCTGATCCTTGAAGTACTCGGCCGCATCAGCAGCACTTGCAGCCAAATCCACGTAGGCGTCCGCAGAACTCCATAGTCGGTCAAGAGGAGCATACTTCAGATCTCCGCATTTAGTCTGCAACAAGAAGGGCTTCCCAGACACGATATCTGTGGCTTGATGCAGCTCCTCCTTCGTCGCTCTAATTTTGGAGCGGGCTTCCTTGGCAGCTACCAGGGCCTTCTCCAGGTCTGTCGCCCTCGCTTGGCTTTCTACTTCAAGAAGATGGTAACGGTCTGCGGCATCTTTTAACTCTACAGCCATTTTGGCCATTCTTTCCTTGCTTTCACAATGCACGGCCTGTTCGGCCCTCAACTCTTCGGCCGCCTTTAGAGCGACCACATTGCTACTCCTTGCTTGTTCCTTGGCTCGGGCAAGCTCCGCCCGAAGGGTCTCCACTGTTGCAGCTCCATGTATAGTCACAACATATTAAAGATACTGGCATCATGCTCCTCTTCAAGTCACTGGTTGACAAGCACGATATCGGCATCAGCCGCATCAAGTTGCCGCTTTAGCTCGGTAAACCCATCAGTCCGGCTAGCCACCGGAGCCTCAGCCACCTACACATAAAGGCAGTTGGGTTATTACCTAGGAATATGATCCTCCGGTTACCTCCGTTCTCGATGACAACTAGAGTCTCAGGGGCTACTATCTGCATAGGGCACACCTAACATGTGCGGTACTATCAAAAACATACACTATTTCACGTACCTTAAAGCCTTTTAGCAGACTCATAAAGGCTTCGTGCAATCCGCTTTCAGTGGATGAAATCCTTTCAATTACCGTACCCATCAGCGTACGATGCGCTTCTGAGACGGCCGCTTGCCCGAGAAGATCCTTCAGTGCGTCCGGCCGCACACTGTACGGTTCCGGACTCTTGCTACCGCTCTCCTTAGGAGCCGGATACTGGGGATTATGGGTAGCCAAAGGGTTATCCTCTGGCCTTGGCGGATCTGGAGATACCCTCTGCGACGACACTTTAGGGTCGCCCACCTCATGAGGCATGGTGTCAGGGGGAGGTGTTTCGCTCTCTATCATCTCCGGAAGGAGATCCCCCGAAGATGAACTCTGTCGAGAAGGGCTACGATCCAGACTACAATTTATAAGCATCGGTAATTGTCTTCGGAAGTAAGGTAGGATATTTTCACTCTTAAGTACCTTTTGATTACTTACAGCTCGGTAGAGGGCAGATCCCCGCGCGGACATTGTGCGGCAAGAATACCCTCCGAGGTAGGACCCTCTAATGAAGATTTCTTCTCCCATTTGGAAACCTTAGTTTCCGGATCTTTAGAGGTAGTCCTCTTCCTTCCCCGGGGAGAGAGAATGTCAGATTCTTCCCCCTAGTTATCCTCCCTCGCGGAGGCGCTCATTCCCCCGGTTGGAATAAGTAGCGAGTGAGGCCCGCTTTCGCCCGCTTTATTCCCCCCCTTCATCTTCCTTTGAGGGAACTAGATAAGGCGCCGGCTCGAGCATGTTGTCCAGCGCTGTTGTCCAAGCCCTCAGGAAGGGGGGCCGAACACCTGATCATCTTCGCCTTTGTTATCCAGTCCTAGTCAAAGAGCGACTCTTTAGAATGATTCCATGATAAATAAAAGGACAGCGGGTTCGGCCATGGGATTACTTACTTGGGCAGCAGGGCGGTTGCAGCTCAAACCCACATCCTCGGTGGTGTCCAGACACTCTATTTGGGGTCCGAAGAACGATTTCTACATCTCTTCGAGCGTCATGCCGAGGAAATGCTGAATAGCTGGCGGTCCTTCCGGGTTGAATTCCCACATACAGAGGGGCCGGCGTTCGCAGGGCTGGACTCGACGAACTAGCATAACTTGCACTACCATAACCAGAATGAAATTTGTCTCAAAGAGATCTCGGATACGGCTCTGCAATATTGGCACGTCCTTTGTTGCACCCCAACTCAGCCCCCTGCTGATCCATGACATTAGTTGCGACGGAGGGCCCGAGGGAAAGGTGGGGCGGCTACCCATTTGGCACTTCGGGGAGCTGTGATGTAAAACTACTCCCACTGCCACAATCTGAACACCTCTGGGAAGGAACCCTCTGGCCATGGAGCATCAACGATTTTGCTTATTAAGGCACCTCCGCACTCTATGTGCCGCCCCTCGATCATCTTCGGCTTCACATCAACGGTCTTGAGACATAGGCCAAAGTGAGGGGTAATGCGGAGGAAGGCCTCACATACGATAATAAATCACGAGATGTGAAGAAGGGAATCCGTAGCCAGATCATGGAAATCCAAACCATAGTAGAACATAAGACCCCTAACGAAGGGATCCAGAGTGAGGCCTAGTCCTCGGAGGAAGTGGGAGATGAACACGACACTCTCGGTGGGTTCGGGAGTAGGGATGACCTGCCCTCGGGCAGGCAGGCTATGCGAAATTTCGGCAGTCAGATATCTGGCCTCTCTCAGCTTCTTGATGTCTTCCTCTGTGACAGAGGAAGGCATCCACCAACCTTGAAGGTTGGATCTGGACATAGTTGAAGGTCTGAAGCGCCTGACCTGAGCTTTGGGTGTTAGAACTCGAGGCGGGGGAAGGATTCAATTGAGCACAAGAGGGAAAAAAGAAAAGGCCTCGCCCTCTTTATAAAGAGGGTGAATATCAAGCGTCATCATCGTGGACGTTTTGGACTTGCCCAAGATCTAGGAGTCATACCAACAGGTACGGTTGGGTTACCCATGTCTGTATGGATGAGGATCCCGTAATAAGGGGGGCACGATCTCTGCTTTGACAAGACGTGATAGAAAAACCGCCTCGCAATATGCGCAGCGCTGCTTGAGGAAAATGGTTCAGATAAGGACCGGGCTGCGACGTGATGTTGTGCTACCAAAACGTGTCAGCAGATTAGACTTATGGAAATATTATTCTTTCTACGGTAGGGGTGTGGAACTTGTTTTGGAGAACCAGACACTATCCTTGTGTTCAAAAATCTTCCATGAAGTATTTGCAGAAGAACCCGCCTTGCAATGCCGAAGAGAATACTGCGCTCCGGACTCATCGTCATTGAAGCCTGGTTCAGGGGCTACTAAGGGAGTCCTGGATTAGGGGGTGTTCGGACAGCCGGACTATATCCTTTGGTCGTAATGTTGGACTATGAAGATACACGCTTGAAGAATTTGTCCCGTGTCCGGATGGAACTCTACTTGGCATGGAAGGAAAGCTAGGCAATACGGATATGTATATCTCCTCCCTTGTAACCGACCATGTGTAACCCTAGCCCCCTCTATATAAACCGGAGGGTTTAGTCCGTAGGACGACATACAATCATACCATAGGCTAGCTTCTAGGGTTTAGCCTCTAGGATCTCGTGGTAGATCAACTCTTGTAATATTCATATCATCAAGAACAATCAAACGGGACGTAGGGTATTACCTCCATCAAGAGGGCCCAAACCTGGGTAAACATCGTGTCCCCTGCTTCCTGTTACCATCTGCCTTAGACGCACAGTTCGGGACCCCCTACCCGAGATCCGCCGGTTTTGACACCGATAGGGGGCTTTCTTGGCTGCTCTGGCAAGAAGGGGTCATCAACAATGTAGTCGATTGGGGCACCAGCAAAGGCATCAGTCTCGTAGTCTACCAAAGATAAGAGGGGGAACAAACAATGAATACAATGCAAACAGATGCATATCGATGCATGATATGACAAGTAACGGTGCCAGGTGTGCCCGAACGCGGTAGGAGGTGTAGTGACCCGACCTTAGACGGTCAAGTCTCTGTGCTTGAGTGTCATCCCCTGAGCGGTATGCTGACACACACAGTACTCGGGGATTTATAACAAAGGTGACTCCCATGTATAAAGTAACATAAATACTATTACCTCAATCCATATAGAGGAAGTAACAACAAGGTTGGATTCCCATCAACACCAAGAGCAAATTTGAGTGTAGACGTCGTAACCCTAACGTATCACTTACTCATCGTAAGAATCATGCAACTTGAGATGTTGCAGCCATGTAGGTCAGTACATTGAATGTACTGGCAAATTCACACCAAAGAGCAATGCTGAATAATGGCTATCACTACATGCATATTTGGCTGGTGGAGGCTCTACGGTTATCATTTGCATAAAGCTAGTTTTTGCCTACGACAAAGGAATATCTTTTATTCACTACCAAGGTGAAGCCATGTAACGCCCCGAGACCGATGCGCCAGGTGTCTTCCAGTATTCGCTGTTGTTGCCTTGTTATTCGATTGCATGCTACATCTTGTCATGTCATCATGTGCATTGCATCCTCATGTTTTCAAAACTTGCATCCGTTCGTGTCTCCCAGCTCTCTTCGTTGTCCATTCTGAGCCCAGACACACTCACTCGAGCCCGCGACACGTCCGAAATATTATTTTATAAGTGGCCGGAAAATGTTCTCAGAATGGGATGAAAGTTGGCGTGCGGTCTTACAATAGTGTAGATAGAACGCCTGTCAAACGTCATCGCATTCGGAGTTCGTTTGATGCCCCAACGGATAACTATAGCGACAATATAGTCAGTTAAACGTCGGACGTTTTCGGTCTCCAAAAACAGTCGCCGGGCTGCATTCCTCCTCTTTCCTCTCGGACCACTCTCTTCTCTCTCTTTCCTGAGCCCATCAAACCCCTCACCTTCGTTGACCGTTCCGAGACCTACTGGGTTATCGGTTCCCTCTTATCAAACCACCTACCTCTCTGCATAGTCACCCCTCCCACGCGTCCAGAAACTGTCCCGGACCCGACCCGAGTAGTCATGAATGATGGGTCCGGAACATCCCCAAACATCTATAAAACATCTTCGTTTTATTTATTCGGCTCCCTAGCCTATTTTTCTCGACCGCCCGATCACGATCGGATGGACCGAATACCCCCTAACCTAATCCAATAACATATATAAAGAGAGCAACCCTAAATTTTAGGGGAGCTGTCCCATCCTCCACTCATTGCCGCCGCCACTGCACCGAATCCCCCTCGGGATCCTTCCTCCAACCTGCACCTACAGCCACCTCCCTCGATTCGCGCCGCCGCCCAACACCTTTTCCAACGAGTGCAGTCACATGCCAAAACTCTGGGACCCCATGATCCTACCGACGCCTAACCTGGATCCCCTCATCCAGCCATCGCCCCGTGCCCCATGCTCGTCTTCCACGCACGGACGGGAGAGGATCTCCCTATCCTTGTGGCCAAGGCGACCTCATCGCCATTGCTCGAGCCCCCTATGGCAGCCGTCGCCGGCGACCACCTGCAGGACCCCATCGTTCCCATCACCATCTTCCTCCTTTCTCTTTTCCTTCTTCCTGCCACTCATCTCTCCCCTGCTTCTCTTGACAGGGAGCCGACATCCATGGAGCTTGCCGCTGCCACGTCCAAGCCGCGTCCTCGCCGTATCTCGCCGTTGCCGCCTCCCATGCGCCTCTGCTCACGCCTGAGCACGGACGCCTCGCCGGACTCCTCCGGCAGCAGTCCCGCACCAAGACTACGTCGTCCTTTGTCCCCACAGCCTCCCCGCTCTCCTCGTCGGTGCAGGGAGATGAGCTCCTCTCGAAGACTAGCAACGGCGCCGCCCCTCGCAGGTCATCCGTGTCCTGCGCTTCCTTCTTCTTCCCCTATCCCGCTCTTCTCTCAGCAATCTCTCTCTCTCTCTCTGTGTGTGTCCTGTGTAGGAGGACAGCCATGGGAGCACCACCGCAGCAGTAGCCGTGCCGTTCACCTCCTGCCGTCACCCGGATAGGTGCCGCTTAGTCTTTGGCCCTTGCCCGCCGGAGTCACGCCTCCCTATGCCCCGCTGCCCCGCCGCGTCGCGCCTCCGCTTCATTCCAGACGTGAGCACCAGGTCACGTTGACTTCGCTCAAGAGCTGCGGCCGCTCACGCGCATTGACCACGCGTGGGTCTCCTCTTACCTCGCCAAGGCCCAGCACCCACCTCTGCCTCCCTTTCAACCGACCTCCCTCTACACCGACCGGGCCAGGCCCAATGTGAGCTGCCCCCTCCAGCCCCTCTCCTGTACACTATCGGGCCAGACAGATTCGGCCCGCTTACGTTTTTTTTCAGATCTGCGATTTTGCTAATTTAACCAGGGATTTTCAAAAAAGTCCGTCTAGATCATGCATTTCATATCTCATGAACCAAGCATCATATTAAAATGTTTTATATATGCATAATGCTTAGAATTTTGTGTAGGTTCATATTATGCAACTTTCATCCATGTTCAAAATGTTCAAAATGTTGTTTGATTAAATTTTCTCATATGCCATGTTAAAATGATTTATTTCATAACTAATTAACTGTAGCTCCATTTTAAATAAACTTTATATGTAAATGGGGTAGAAAAATTCATAGTTTAACGTGGTGGCATTACTTTGCATGTTTAACAACTCTAAAATATGGTTTAGGGCATAACAGTACCAAACCTAAAATATGCACATGAGAATTTTCCGGAATTGTGTTTGTTATTTCCGGCATCATTTAAACTTGCCTAGATTGGTAGTTTTCATATGCTTCACCCCTTTCCATGTTTAATAACCTTTAATATTGTTGGGTACATAAACGAGAGATAACTAAGTAATTGAATGTGGTGTTTTGTCAATATGCAACTCGTTGCATATTGAGCTCCACTTAATTTGTAGTATTGTTTATGCACTTTGCCACGCCATGCCTCTTTACACCAGACATGCATCATACTTGGTTGTGCATCATGCCATGATTATGTGATGGTTGTTTATTATGGTGCTTCCTTCTTTCCGGGTTGTTTCTCTCGTTAGCTTCGGTTTCATTCTGGAGTTGTGAGGATCCGTTCGTCTACGTCCGTTTGTCTTCTTCATGGACTCGTTCTTCTTCCTTGCGGGATCTCAAGCAAGATGACCATACCCTCAAAATCAATTCTATATTTGCTTGCTAGTTGTTCGCTCTATAGCTATGTCACGCTACCTACCACTTGTTTATCATGCCCCCCAAATTGCCATGTCAAGCCTCTAACCCACCTTTCTAGCAAACCGTTGTTTGGCTAAGTTACCGCTTTTTCTCAGCCCCTCTTATAGCGTTGTTAGTTGCAGGTGAAGTTGAAGTTCGTTCCATGTTGGAACATGGATATGTTGGGATATCACAATATACTTTATTTAATTAATGCATCTATATACTTCGTAAAGGGTGGAAGGCTCGGCCTTATGCCTGTTGTTTTGTTCCACTCTTGCCACCCTAGTTTCCGTCATACCGGTGTTATGTTCCTTGATTTTGCGTTCCTTACGTGGTTGTGTGCTATGGGAACCCCTTGACAACCTTGGTTTTACCTTTTGCCTCACCACCACCTATACTTTTCCCTTGGGAGTCACACTCCCAAGGGTCATATTTATTTTAACCCCCCCCCCCCGAGCCAGTGCTTCTCTAAGTGTTGGTCCGAACTAGATCCTTTGCAGCGCCACCTGAGGGAAACTTGAGGGCTGGTTTTAGTTGTACGGAGTGCTCATCCGGTGTTTCCCGGAGAACGAGATATGTGCAGCTCCTATCGGGATTGTCGGCACATCGGGCGGTCTTGCTGGTCTTGTTTAAGCATTGTCGAAATGTCTTGTAACCGAGATTCCGAGAATGACCGAGTCTTCCTGGGAGAAGGAATATCCTTTCTTGACCATGAGAGCTTGTGATGGGCTAAGTTGGGACACCCCTATAGGTTATAAACTTTCGAGAGCCATGCCCGCGGTTGTGTGGCAGATGGGAATTTGTTAATGTCTAGTTGTAGAGAACTTGACACTTGACTTAATTAAAATACATCAACCGCGTGTGTAGCCATGATGGTCTCTTTTCGGCAGAGTCCGGGAAGTGAACACGGTCTTGTGTTATGTTTGAACGTAAGTACTTTCAGGATCACTTCTTGATCACTTCTAGCTTCACGACCTTTGCGTTGCTTCTCTTCTCGCTCTTTTTTGTGTATGTTAGCCACTCTATATGCTTAGTGCTTGCTGCAGCTCCACCTCATTACCCTTAAGCTTAAATAGTCTTGATATCGCGGGTGTGAGATTGTTGAGTCCTCGTGGCTCACAGATACTTCCAAACAGTTGCAGGTGTCGATGATACCAGTGCAGATGACGCAACTGAGCTCAAGTGGGAGCTCGATGAAGATCTTGATCATTGTTTTATGTCTTTTCCGGGTGACCAGTAGTGGAGCCCAGTTGGGACGATCGGGGATCTACCATTTGGGGTTGTCTTCTTTTATTTTGGTTCCGTAGTTGGACCTTGATTGTACTCTGGAGGATGTATGTTTAACTTGTTCATTGTGTGAAGTGGCGATTGTAAGCCAACTCTTTATCCCTTTCTTATTCAGTACATGGGATTGTGTGAAGATTACCCCTCTTGTGAGAAAACTACCATGCGGCTATGCCTCTAAGTCGTGCCCCGACACGTGGGAGATATAGCCGCATTATGGGTGTTACAAGCCATTATTGAGAAGGTTCCTCCAACTCAATCCCAAAATAATAATATTAACCCAACCAAATTCATTAAGTAAAGTGATGAGATCAAACCAATAATTCAAGTACCAGATACTCAAGATATCCACAACCGGGGACACGGCTAACGATGATTAGTTTGTACACTCTGCAGAGGTTTGTGCACTTTTCCCCACAAGACTCGATCTCCTCCATTGTATTTTCTCGCACTTCATGGTGTTTGAGAAACGGATGACCGAGACACAGTCTTTCCGAAGAGGTCCCCTTTACCGATAGATAGGCCGGTACACCTACAATCCTCTACATCTGCTAGCCCATCATGGAAAGGATTCCCACAACTTACTCAACTATGCTAGAGTCCATAATGGCTTGTGGCTGCACATGGATGTTTCTAGCATGAACGATCTTATGATCCCTTTGAGCCTGGGTGGCATTCCATAGGGTGATCACACGGGTACTCTAGGGTCCCCTTGGGCAAACATTGGGTTCTCCAGGTGCTCGGGCAAGCCACTGGGTTCTCCAGGGTGCCCCAACCATTGCACCCAGATGTGTGTTAATGTAGCCACCTTAAGTTCCCTTAGTTATTATCTCTCCCAACTTGCATGAATCTCACATACCAATCCATGCCTACGAGCATGGCTAAGCAATATAGGACACAACGAATATTCCCGGGGTGTTTAAGGATCATAGGTTCCTACCTCATGAACTACATAGCAAACCCAATTCCAAATCCTACTCATGCAAATTTGTAAGGGTAAAACTAATGCATAAAAACTGGGTATGAAAAATATGATGAAAGTGTGAACTTACCTTGTATTGTTGATGAAGATGATTCACACTCATATCCTGATAGTTCTACTCATCACACTCCGGTCAATCTATCGTGAGCAAGCAATTGCATACATAAGCACTCATGCAAAAGAATCAAAGAAAAAATCTCGGAAAACTTCGAAAACAAGGCATTAAATCTTTCAATAGAAAACTATTTCTAACAGTACCAAAATTGGGGGATTCGGTCTTATCAGAAAGTTTAGGTCAATAGCTTCAATTAGCAAAAAGAATCAACTCAAACGGAGTTATAAAACTCGAGTTATGAACAAAAGAAGTTTGAATTAAAATATGTTTGAAACCAAATTTTCAACTTTCAAAAACATGTTTAATTTGTTTTACTGGATAGAGGGGATCATAACGAAGAAGTGTGTGTTGGATTCGTTGGATTTGGACAAGTGAGTAAAAAGTAGAGAAGGTTTGAAGTCTAGGGGATAAACCGTAAAATAAAACTACAAATAGGTCACTGGTAGGAAACTAAAATAAAAAGAAAAATCCTATCGAACGAACGTTTGCTACAGAGACCTAAGCGATGAAAGTGTTCTCTCTAGAGGCTTAACTAGCGAACGTTTGCCAATTAGTGAATAACGGTTTAAAATTAAAAAAACAAATCCTAATCTAATTCTATCCATCTAACCTAGATCGGACGGATAGGGTGTAGTGGTGGCTTACCGCAGTGGTGGAGGTCGCCGACGACGGAGAAGATGGCGGTGGCGGCGTCGGTGGTGGTCGGGGTGGGGTCTCCGGTGGCCCTTCGGCTCAGGCGAATCCTTGGGAAGGTGCGGCGCATCAAGGTGAGTCTGATGGTGGTGGCGGCGCTCGGCTGTGGCGTCGGAACAGCGCGAGGCGGGACGACGGAGTTGCGATGGCGCTAGCGAACTTCGAGAGCTCGGTGTACTCGATCTCGAATAGAAAAGAGAAGGATTTTGTTTGGAATCGGACGAGTGGTGTCTAGGTATTTATATAGGGATCCTAGCTTGCGCGAGGGGCTATGGAGACAGCGCCCCGGGAGGATTTGAGCGGCGGTGCTCGGCTTCGTGCTCGGGTAGGAGTCCTGCCTGTCGTGGCGAAGAAGAAGACGCGGGCCCCGCTGTCAATGAGACAGAGCGAGCGGGAGGGGATCGGGCGACCGGGGCAGAGGCGGTTCACGCGAGGTAGAGAGGCCATTGGCCGATTCGGCTTGATGGGCTGTGGGGTGGAGAGAGAGAGAGAAGAGAGAGAGCAATACTAGGCTACGGCCTGGCACTGTTCGGAGAGTTTCTTTTTTTACAGACACAACAAAAAATAAAATAAAACCGAAAAAATAAACTATAACATAGGCAATAAAACTCAATAAAAATCAATTTTGAAAATACCAAAATAATTTCAAATTTATTTCTCTCCAATTTTCTAATGTAGGGAATCATTTTACCCTATTTTCCATATATTTTATTTTTGGAGAAAAATAATTTGAATTAAAACCCAAATAACTACAAATTGAAAATAATTTTGAAGGGACTTTAAATTTGCTTCTTTGAAACTCCCAACTAATATTTCATATGATTTGAAGAAGTCATTTTATCTTCTTGCATGAAAATCACTGAGTTTCTTAAAGTTTCTAAATTTGAAATAGTTCCAAAAGATATTCAAATATTTTCAAAAAAAACTTTTTCATTTACTTAAATGGAAGAAGTCATATCATCTTCTCTCTAGGGTTTTGTGATGAAATGAATTCAAATTCATGGAGATCATAAATGCAAGATGAAAGTTTGGGAAAGTCCTTTTATTCCCTCTCATTTAACTTTCATAAAGTTTTGAATTTCACTCAAGCAACCACATCACAATCAAACAATCAATCAAAACTATTTATTTAATATAGCATTCCAAAATTTAGAATTTTGGGATGTTACAGGAGGCGATACCGGCGAAGTGGGGAAACATCTGGGTAAGTATCCCCGGTGTTTCACGTTTTCGGACAGATGAACCAGAGGGGGAAAGTTGCATGTTCACTATGCTAGGGATGTGTGTCGGTTAAACGGGCTACGTATCCGGATTCGTCTTGTCATTCTGAGCAATTTTCATATACAAATATTTTAAACATTTCTGGAATTTATTTATTTATTTCAAATCTGTATTATCCAGAACAGTGTCTAGTGACGTCAGCATGACGTAGAGGTGACGTCAGCAGTCAACAATCCACTGACCAGAGTCAAACCTAACATGCTGGACTCTCATGTCATTGACAGTGGTTTAATTAGCTGAGTTAATTTAATCTAATTAGTGGGTGGGGCCTACTGGTCAGTAGGTAATTAGTGTTTCAATTAATTAATTTAATTAATTGACATATTTAGTTATTTATGAAAATCATTTTAAAATGCGGGACCCACATGTCATAGACAGGGCCCGCCCAGTCATCATTGTTGCCTTAGTCAACTGGTCAACAGGGGGGCGGGCCCACTGGTCAGTGACCCAGCGGGGTGGCCGCAGGTGGCCATGTCGGTTGGTCTCGTCGGAGTTGCTCCAGCGAGCTCCAACGCGGCGGCGAGGCGCAAGTGAGCTTCGGGTTTTGCCCATAGGGCATCTCCGGGGCTGTGATTTGGTTTGTTCGAACAGCCAGTCCACACCGCTTTTAATGGAGGTGGTGGCGTGGCCGGGGACGGCCGAGAACGTCACCGGCGGTGAGTCAGGTGGTGGTGGGTTTCCGGTGAGCGGCGAACAGGGGGCTACGCGGCACGGTGAGTTGCGTGCGTATGCGCCTTGGGATCTAGGCGAAGTGGAGAGCGAGTTGCGCACGAGGCCGAGGCCATTTGGTCGCCGGAGCATCGCCGGCGATGAGCTTGGGCGGAGTCGTGTTTCGGCACGACGGGGAGGAGGAGCCACGACGGCGGAAACGCGCGGGGAAGAGAGGGGAAAGAGGCGCATGCTCACGTTGGTCTTGTAGGTGTGCTCAAGTGGGCTCGAGGAGGGCTCCGTGTGGCGGATTTGGAGACGGCATGCAGTGGTCATGGTTGAAGACGGCGTCATAGGGGATGATGCATAGGCCCCTCCTTCTCGGGTGATTCGTCGGGGAGGGGGGAATTGGAGGTCGAGGCAGTCCTTCTTGGCGTGGAGGAGAGGCGAGGCGGTGGTGGGGGCCACGTGCGTTACGGCGGTGGTGGCATGGCGGCGCTTGGGTCAGGGGGAGCAGAGAGTGAGTGAGGGGAG
>NC_057797.1:271602975-271621038 GCF_018294505.1 Triticum aestivum | reverse complement strand
GGGTGGCGGGCGACTTGAGGGTGCCGGGAAGCGGCGGATGGACGCCACGTGTTCATCGATGGCGTGTGCGGGCGTGCTGCGGCTAGCGCACGAGGTGAATTGGTGAAGAGGCACGAGGGGGGTTAGGTGGGCCGGCCTGGCAACTTTGGCCATTTGGGCCAAGTGGCCCGGGGGGTTTTGCTTGCTTTTTATGTTTTGTTTTATTTTTATCTCTTTCTATTTTCTTTGGCTGTTTTCTCTTAGTTTCACCTTATTCTAGTGTAAATGAAATACGAAACTAGTTCCTAATTTAGTTTTAACAAATATTCCACTACCCCAATAGTTTCGAGCAATGAAATAAATTAGCTTAATATTTTATTAATTTAAAAAGGCATTTAATTATTTGTATTTGTTTTATTTATTTCAGTGCAATTATATACTTTATAAAAATGTGGATTCTCCACCAAAATTATTTGTGTAATATTTGGCACAACTCGAATGTTTTAGTTTTAAAAGTTGAAAACCTTTGTTGTTAGCCTTTAATTCAAATTTGAATTTGAATCGTTTTGAACTAACGCGAGATTATCATTAGTAACCGAGGTGACGTGGCAACATTAGCAGAGGTTCACTATAGCTTAATTATCCGGACGTCACAATTCTCCTCCACTACAAGAAATCTCGTCCCGAGATTTAAGAGCTGGAGTAAGGGGGAAAGGTCTGGTTACAATATTCTAACGGATCTTCTCAGTCTTGGCCGCTCTTCTCGAAGAGGTCGATCCATTTCATTGGTGTCTTCATTTCTCTTATTCGGGTCATCATGATGAAGTCGTCATCCTTCTTTCAGGAATTCCATCGTCCTTACGAAAAGGATAAGGGGTAGCTTCGGAAGAACGGACCTCTACAAGGTTGATTATCTGGTAGATAGTCCAGGGAATGTGGCAGAAAGAAACTTTGAAATTCAACTTAATAAAAACATCGAGAGCAATGTAAGAGGTAAAATAAGAAGTTTCAAGCGGATAGACAATCATTCGTTGCCTAAATAGTAGTGTGAAAGGGGTTCAAAGCAATTGGAATAGTCTTGTGTGTGATACCAGAATAGATCACTAGGCAGGTGGCCCGTGAATTACACCTGTAGTCAAGCTCGAGGAATAGCTTTGGCAATAGTGTGTATAGGAGAGTCAGGTTTCAATCCTGCGGGACCTGTGGATTATGGGCCCACCATGTGGGTTAAAATTAGATAAGGGGCGCTGACGTCTTGCACGGTCAAGATAGCACGTATGTCAAAGGATAGCCTGTTAGTTATGTTGTCAACAACATTGGTACCAAGGGCGAGGGACGAAGAGAACAATTTTCCTGCTCGTTGAACGAGGCGGGCCAATAGGCAAAGTTCTCGTCCATCAGTGGTTACCCAAATTTCATCAACACTAGAAACAGGGTCTCACTTATAGAGTTGTACACCGAGGTGTTTACATAAGCAGTGAATTATTACTGCTTAGATTATATAGATCACAAGAAAAGTCAAACAAACCAATGGAAAGGAAAATGTGATCATTAGGTTAAACAGAACAATAGAAAGGAAAATTTTGTTTAAACACATATTTCAGGGGTATATCCTTCCCAAGGACAAGTAGAGCAGAATAACCATGACAGGATATTAAGTAGATAACCCTTTAGGAAAGGGGAGAGAAATATCATGACATTACCCATACAAAGGTGTTTGGATAATTGATAAAGAAAATTTAGCATGGTGCTTCAAATGTTCTTATTGAAGATCGGAGTACCACAGACATGCTTCGAGATAGCATTGACATGTTCTTCAAGAAAAGGTCAGACCTTGGATGCACAAAGGATCCATTAGGAACAACTTATAGAATAAGTCTTACAATTTCCTCATGGAAGGATGATTAACCTTGCTAAAAGGAAACTATAACAGTACACTACTAGGGAAAATGTTATACATAGAACTTTAGCAGTAGCGCTTGTTAAAAGAGCACGGTACTGCTAGACAGCATTAGCACGTGCAAAATAAGTGCGCTGCAGATGGACATATATCAGTAGCGCGTCTCACCGAAAACTCGCTACTACTAAAATTCTAATCACTTAGCCGATGGGCTACACAGAGTAGTAGCGATCTTCCAAAAACCGCGCTACCACTAATAAACTTATAGCAGCGCGTTTATGCGTAAATCGCTACTACTAACGAAAATAAAATAAAATGAAAAATGAACAGAGAAGTAAATGAAAATGAAAGAAATAGAAAAAGGAGAAAGAAAAAATATAAAATGTAAACAAAAATAAATGAAAAAGGGAAAATGATGAAGACGTAGCAGTAGTGCGCTCTATAAACGTGCTATAGCTAACTTAGCTATAGCGTGTTTTTTCTAATGCACTACCGTTACTTTTGACTTAACCAAAAACAGTTTCCCCCCGGCCACCACTTCTCCCCCAAATCGATCCCTCGCCACACTTCACCTCCGTCTCCCCCACTTCGCTGTCGCCCCCACTTCGCCGCCATCTCCTGCCGGCGCCGACGGCGCACTCATCCTCACGGCCACCGGCCGAGGCCGCCCAGCCTCACCGCCGCCGCCTCTCGGGCCGCCCTCGAGCTCACCATCGCCTCCCTCGACCTCACCGCCGCCGCCCTCGATCTCACCGCCGCCGCCCTCAACCTCAATGCCACCGAGCCCGCCAGGACCGCCGCATCCCGATCCTGAGCCCGCCCTCGCTGCCCCTACCTTCGTCACCGAGCACCTCCCCGCCACCGTCTCTCCCCTCTCTGTAAGCCCCCCACCCATCCTTTTTAGTTAATAGATGTTAATGTTAAGTAGTAGATAATGTTGATGTCTTTTAGTTAGGGTAATAATAGACGATGTTAAGTAGTAGATAATGTAGATGTTAATTAGTTCAGTAGGGTTTAGTTTTTTAATTGAGCTTGTTTAACTAGATGTTAATTAGGGCAGTAGGGTTTAGTTTAGAGTAAAGTTTAGTTCAGTAGTTAACTAAATATAATCTATATTTGGTTTTTGAATTGAGTTTGAGAGAGCATGAAATTTGTGTAGATTTTCTTGAAGTGTCAAATGCTAGGACATGCAAATTTGAAGTGGTCAGGATATATGCAAATTCCTCAATTGTGTTTGCCAATGTTTCGATTGTGCCCAAGTGGCCTTTTGTTGTTTCCAGGGAATGAAGCTGAGTGGCCTATGTTTTGCCGGAATGTTGATTCATTTCCGTTCCGGCAAATTTTAGGTTCTTGATTTGTCCACTTTTTAGCAAAGGTCATGCCAAAATTTTCCATGAATTTTGGCATGACTTGTGCTACAAACTAGGACATATCGAGTGCCCGGGATTTGCTGCACCAGGAAGGAGTCAACGTTCCTGCAAAACATAGGCCTTTTGTATGTCATTATTCATTTTATTAGGTCTAGAATTAATTTACTAGATTTAATCGTAGGAAACATGGCTGGCAACGATGAAGGACAGGGTTCTGGTGATTGCGATGACGTCTACCTGGTGGCAGGCGAATTTTTGAGCCTTGCTGGCGATCAACCGATGTTCTTGCTGGGCCCACCGATGGCATCGGTGACTGAGACCGACACACAGACCGACGCTGAGACTGAGACCGGCGCTGGCTCGGGGAGCGAAGCCGGTATAGAACTGAAAGCAAAGAGGCGACAACTTCCTAACAAGCTCAGGACTACTAGACTGGTGATCACGGCGGTGGACGAAGGCAATTTTGAGCCAAACGCGCCCGGGGAAGCATGCGCGTGCTACGGCAATCAAATTCGCTGCATCATATGGACAACCGCCACCATCAACGATGAGAAACTAAACAAGTTAGATAATATGAGGCCCTCCCTCCTAAAGAAGCTGCACCAGATATTCTTGTTCTGGGCCAGAATGAAAAGGATTATAAAGATCCAGATAAGGACCTGACAATGAAGAAGATAAACAAACACACCCTGAGCAAGTTTAGCGACGCATTGGCCGCCTGGAAAGCAACGGTGAAATATCAAATGTTCGACGAAAAGGAACCCTACTCCGAGATTGTAAAGGATAATCTGACAATCACAGCAGAGCACTTTGAAATATTCAAGGCGGCTTGCGAGAACGAAGATGCCAAAAAAGTCAGAGTACATGAAGGGGCTTCAATAGAAGAACGTTGGGTTCCACCACCTCGGAAGCCGTGGTTATGACGGGAAGAGGTCCATATGGGCCAAGGAGGACGCGGAAGCCGCGAGTCTGGGCATCCCAGACCCCTTGGCGGAGTTCACCGTCCCGTAGGAGTGTGACATCCTAAGGGCCCGGCACCGTTGGGACCCAGTGAAGAAGGTTTTCGAGAACAACACGGTCACGATGGAGTTCATTAGACTGCTGGTAATTTTAGTTTCTGATCAATTTGACTGCATGTTAGTCATATTTGTAAACGATCCTTGTGCCTTTTGCAGAGAGAGCAGCATAGGATAGCGGCCGAAAGCGACTCGCCGCCTGAGGCGTTGGCGAGGCCTAGGTGGGACACTCCATTCAACTGGGCGTTGAACATATTGAAAGGACTCCCGGTGGAGACTCGACCATCGTATGGACGCATGCACGGTGTCGGAGACGGCGCCACGTGGAAGAGGTACTACCATGAGACCATGGAGGAGAGAAAGGAAAGACGGAGGTTAACTGAAGAAAACATCGACAAGAAGGTTGAGATTGCGGTTGAAAAGAAATTATCTGAGGAAGCCACAATAGAGGTAGCTGCAGCAAACTAGGTGCTTGTAGATATGTCTACTACCTTGGTTCCAGCCGTTTTCAATTGGAGGACGCAAAATCTAGAAAAAAATGCAGTGAACTTTCCCCTTGCTGACTTACTCAAGAGCAGCTCGACTAGCGTTGCACTAGCACCTGCACCTGCTCCCGCACCGGCTCCTGCACCTTCTCCCGCAACTGCTCCGGCACTGGCTCCTGCACCTACTCCTGCACCTGCTCCCGCACCGGCTGCTGCACCTGCTCCTGCACCGGCTCCTGCACCGGCTTCCGCACCTGCTCCGGCACTGGCTTCGGCACCGGACGTGCTCGGTGGTGCTTCGTCTTTGGCTGAGCTCGACGCCCTCGCGGTATCTGTCACACCGGCCCCCTTCAATAGATGTATAATCTCTCATTTCCATTTCCTTTCGGATGTCTCACATCACAGACTTTTCTTTGCAGGCCGACGAAACCCCGTGCACCATATTGTACACCATCAGCGACCAAAAGGTGGACATAGGGAAGGAGACGATAATGGAGCCGAAGGAACAAATTTTCCACAGCCGGCCGATCCCCCTAGAAGTCTTCAAGGTTTCCATGGCCAGTGTCAAACCGGGCCACGAGAATTTGGCTCCTCCGGTACTAGTGGGGGATGACGACGAGACCCCGCGACGGCTTGGTGATTGTTGCAATGGGTGGGTCCAATTGTGGCCAAAGAGTCTGCTTCGTCTGGAGGCAGCCGGGAGCACACCCACGAGCACGCAGTTTGGTATGAACATCAACACCTCGACTACTCCATTAGTCGCTGGTAACGTTGCCATAGATGAGGATGACACTCAAGAGTATGTCTATACTGGCGCCTACTTAAGGGTTGAGCGTCATGAGTCGGTGCCTGAATTGCCGCATCCGGAGTCTGAACGTATTATGGACAACCTTCCGGTAGTAAAGAAGTCTAGGAGGAGATCGAGGAAAGACAAAAAAGTTGCTTCTATGATCCAACCGCCTCAGCAGACTCGGGTTCAAGACCGTATAGATATCCCCGGTGTGGCAAAATGGCATACCCCCGGTCAACCAATCCTACCTGAAGCAGCACTGCAGCCAGATTCGGCGATTTAAGGAGACTTCATGACAATGTGCTGCGGATAGAGAAAGGCCTCATTGCCTAAAAAAAATCCAGGAAACCCAATCTACGTGGTTAACATGCTGCGGGGATTGTCATACGTCGACACATTCCCTGCGGAGAAGTTCTTCCTTCGATTCGATTACATCTTCGACATGTTTCACTTGAAGAAGCTGGATTTTGCATTTGTCTGCCTTTATGCTTTGCACATGAACTACCTCATCGGGGTTGAGCAGATACCTCATATGTGTGTTGCTGACCCGTACTTCATGCACGAGGACTTCTTGGGAGTTTGCGCAGAGCACTGTGAATACGCGAGGGAATACATTGTCAATTTCATGCTCGCCAATAAGTACAAGGAGGCGATTCTCGTGCCTTATCATCCCATGTAAGTCATCCATGCGGATATCCTTCCTTTGATTTCAATCATTCATTTTCATGGTGGAGGCTAATTAATTTGAGGTGTACTTATTTTGCGCAGCGGCGGGCGTGCCGTCCTCATTATCCTCTACCCCCGATACTCCCACGCTCTTTACTTGGACTCGTCGAAGAACATTAATAAAAAGGATTACACCCACATCAAGTATGTTCTCGAGAGTGCTATGTTTTACTACGACGCATGGGGTGGAGAGGTCAAGGACAAAAAGAAAAAGGACGGTAGGCCCGCCTTCGGCCATAAGACCGACTTCTGCTGCATCCAGCAACCAAGTGATTCTCTTAATGATGGATTCTATGTCGTACACCATATGCTGGAGTACAGACGGGATCACCAGAACCTTCACATGTCACCTACATCCGGCGATGCCCATATTCTGCAATGGGCAAATAACCTAGGAGATATCGAGGATCATCGACTTCGAGCTGAGTTCTATCACATCCAGCCCGAACTTGCCCAAATCATCATGAAGGAGGTCCTCGAAAAAACAGGGATGTTCTACGAAGAAGGACAAATGTCGCGGGAAGATGTCCGAACACGCATAGCCGCTCAGCGTCTCGACCTGAAGCCTTTCACTAAGCTCGGGGACTATCTCCCTAACTTGGATGGATGGCACGACATGGAGTGACTATCGATATATGACAATTTGTCTATTTAGTCAATACTATAAGTATGACGAAACTTTGAATTATGCATGACGAAACTTTATTTTTAATGTAATTAAATCATCCTCTTCGACTAGCGAAGATCACTCTAGTTAGGGCATTTTGGGTACGATGAACTTTGTTATTTATGCTTATGATATGTTGCTTCTATTTTTGCCAAGTCTGTCTCTTTCTGTTGTTCAACTATATATGTTGCATATCATCGACTCATGTGACGATGCAGGTGTATAGGTCATCGATGGCGAAGAAGTGCGACGCCAGGAGTATACGACAAGTGGCCGGATTGTTAGGCCCAGGTGTACCGGTTTCCAGTTTTCGAGCGACAACTACTAGTTAGTTTAGGTTCACGCAAAATGATAGCTCTTCTCGTGTATATCATTGTTTAGATGGATGACGATGTAGTTGCAAGTAATCGAGATTTGTATCCCTATTTTTGAGATGATGACGAGAGACCGCTTTGTGTTGGATGATGATTATGATGATTACATGATTTGATGAGACTATTTGTATGTATATGCTATGATTACATTTGTATGTGTATCACATACTAAAGATTATTGTATAAATCCTATTCAAATACAAAACAAATATGCAGGAAAAAAACTACTAAAATTAGCAGTAGCGAGTGGAGAAAAGTTAGCAGCAGCACCACAGTAGCAGTAGTGCGTCCAGGCAAAGCACGCTAGAGCTATTAGTAGTAGCGAGCTTCCATGAAGCACGGTGCTGCTACACTTGTATAGTAGTATCGCGGGTGTGCACGCGCTACTGATATACCTAGAACCCGCGCTGCTGCTAGCCTTTTCCCTAGTAGTAGTAGGTCCTCTGGCCAAGTGTGCTAGGCATGACATCACCTTACCAGGTCATATAAAGACCAATGTTATAACTCTTGGAAGTATGTCCCAACCATCATATCTTCCTGAGATTCAGATCTGATTGGTGTCTGGATGACTTAGACTCAGGATGCCTGAGAAGAAAAAGGTGCAACACAATATGACATGATCACAATATAAAATTCTTGGAAAATGAACTATCGAAGCAAGCTCTGAAACTAGAGTTCATCATTAAAACCAAGGATAGGATGAAGAAATGGATGATGGACTCAGCGATAAATCATCAAGATTTCCAAAAAGATAGATTTCCACAATTATGCGAACAAGAAGATAACATTTGTCAGATCAAATGACATAACAAGGTATGCTGGAGGGAAATGTACACAATTAAACATTGGTTAAAAAGTGTATCCGAATTATGGGCTTAGGTAGCATTATCAATGTTAGAATGGTGATTCAATAACCAATAATCTAAGAATGAACTATCGACCATTAACTTCATAGCAATAGGGTTGCTAGAAGTTTTGAATTCACACGTCATAGATAAATTGTTGGTTTTCCTGTTAGAAAAAACACGGGGGCCAAGTAATGAACGGGGATGGCAAGAGGTATCACTTGTATCAAGAATTGTTAAAGAGGTGGTGAAATTCATCTGACATTCCTAACATAAAAGATGGTGATACTCCAAGGTAGAATAGAACATAATCTGGATACCAAGGAACTTAAGGTTCAACCAAGGAAAACCCAAGGAAAGTAAGGATGTGGTCGGTGATAACACAAATCATCGAGGGGCAAAGGTGGCATTTCTCATCATGGATTCCATTGATATCCTGGAAGAGCTTGGGATGTTGATGATGATCACAACACATTTGTCGAGAGATTTCATTAAGATGTAATTGCTCGACGATGGCATCAAGTCAAAGGAATGACAAAGCAAAAGGTTATTGGAACCATGGGTATGACACTAACTCGAAATCAAGTTTGTTGTTCAAGGAGAAATGATACGACGAGGAAGATCGACGTAAGGTTAGCTCATCTTTGAAAGTTGTGCTCCGGAAGAAGGACCAGGTGGCACAGTTTAAAATTTAACATGATAATCATATAGTCGATCCGACTAGGAATGACTTTAAGGAATATTAAACTTGTAAGCAACAAAAATTAATAAGAGTTATTGAATCTAAGTGCGGACTCAATTCACTATTCGATGTTCTCGATTGACGACAACCCAGAACCCACGAAAATTGAATTCGGTGAGAAATAACAGTTGATGAAGAACCCATAAGAACTTATGCGGTTCCATGATATTCTCGAGATACCAGAGTGTAATTCTCGATGGTATATCAAAGTAAAGTAAGGACTGGGGTATTGATCCACAGAAGACAAATGCTTAAACTTTCTCGGGAAATGGGATCAAAGAAGAACAATATGGTTGGAACCATAGCTGCAAGGGATCCAATTTAATGACACCGGAAGAATTACCCAAATGATTAAATATTTTGCGAGAAGCTTCCATGATAAGTTCCACATCGAGTCCATGGGCATCAACACAAAGTTCAAGATCGACTCCCACTTCTTTAATGCATAACCTTTCATTCACTTCTCATATTCGAAGAAGTTATAGTGTTGAAATTTTATCTGGCGAAGCACCATAAGAGTATGACTCGTGAAAACTTTCGGGTTCACAAGGTTTAGAGAAGGCATAGGTTCAACCCATAGGGGCATCTTAGAAACATATACCACAAGTTTCAAGGGTAAATATCACCATCTCAAAAGGAGAGCATGGTTGGCCAATCAGAGAATAGGATTTACCAATGGCATTATATATCAGAGAGAGAACTACTCGAGGTTTAGTATATGAAGGACACTTTCGGATGATAATTCAACAAAGGACTTGACGGTCCATAACAGAGCTGATGTCAGCATTGACACATAATCAGAGGAAGAAATCAATGCAAAGACATTGGATTTTAGAAACAACTGACTAATTCAAATCTCAATTGCAAAGGAATTATGATTTCCAATTCAAAGGATCAGAAGCAAACGCTCTGATTAAGAATGGATAAGTTGAATAGACTTAGGGGTACAATCGATTGAAATTTGATTGGTTGATAACTAGATCCTGTTCAAAATGACGTCCGAGTCGGAAGGATGAATTCTACGATCTGATTAAGGATTGCGAGCATTCGCAACATATTGAATCCATGGACTCAAAATTATAATGACAAAGGATACTATGAATATTGCTAGTCATATGGAATGCATCCATAATGCAGGTAGACAAGTATTTGCCGAGCAATAGTGAGCAGAGGATTACCAGAAGATTAGATAGTATTTCAATGTATCTTGTGAACATATGAACAACGGGGGCAGAACTGATACTCCGTAAGTGCAAGGAATTATCCGTAGGGGTTATTCATGGGGCAAGAATTGCAAGGTGGCAATATCAAAGGATTCTCGGAACAACGGAGAGCAGTTCGGGGCATCTTGTAATAACAAGATCAATGGAATTGAATGTAGGAATGGCGGGTGTATGAAGTTATCCATAAGGATATAACATTGGTAGGAAATTTTCAAAGGTGGTGGGCACAAGCGTCTCGGGAAAAGATCGAATAGCATCTTCGGAACCTTCTGGTGAAGCAGGCGATCATCTATGATAAGGGGCTCTCCTAGAGGAAGTACTTACGAGAACCTAGAGTCAGAGTTAGTAAATTCATTTTAACCTGAAAAGAAGAGAGATCAGAGCTCCAGAGTATAGGTCGAGGAATAAAATATCCTAATACCACCCAATGGCGACGTGGACCCGTAAGCCACACAACCATGTTAGTAAAATAGTTTTCAGTGACTAGACTCGACTTCGGCCAAGGGTTGTGGAAGGGGGATTCCTACAGGCAGTCGGCTTTGATACCAACTAGTGATGCCCCACCTAGGCACAACAGAGAGGTCAGCACGCTGGTCTAAATCCTATGCACGCAGGGGTCTGGGCTCATCGCCCATTGCACACCTGCACGTTGCGTACGCGGCCAGAAGTAGACCTAGCCCCCTTAATACAAGCGTAGGCTTACATCCAATCCAGCGCACGCTGCTCAGTCGCTGACGTCATGAAGGCTTCGGCTGATACCACGACATCGAGTGCCTATAACTGTTCCCGCGTAGTTGGTTAGTGCGTATATGCCAGTGGCCAGACTCATATCAAATACCAAGATCTCGTTAAGAGTGTTATTTTGAAGTAACCGCGAATGCCAACCAAGGCCAGGCCCACCTCTCTCCTAGGTGGTCTCAACCTGCCTGGTCGCCCCGCCACAAAGTAATAGCCGGGGGCCGTCGGGAAGCCAGGCACACCACTACCTGCATGGAACCACCTACCCCTTCAGCGCCCACATCAGAATCACTTTCAGGGTCATGTCACCACATGTATCACATATGACGTATATAAGTGTATACCCGTGATCACCTCCCAAGTGATCACGGCCCGATAGTATAGCATGGCAGACGGACAAGAATGTAGGGCCACTGATGGAATACTAGCATCCTATACGAAGCATTTAGGATTGCAGGTAATGTTAACAACTGTAGCAACAATGACAGGATATGTAGCAGAATAGGATTAACCAAAAGCAGTAACATGCTACACTAATCTAATGCAAGCAGTAGAGAGAAGGCTTAGGTGATATTTGGTGATCAAGGGGGGCTTGCCTGGTTGCTCTGGCAAGAAGGGGCTGTCAACAACGTAGTCGATCGGGGCACCAGCAGCGGCGTCAGTCTCTTAGTCTACCGGAGAGAAGAGGTGGAAGAAACAATGAATACAATGCAAACAGATGCATATTGATGCATGACATGACAAGTAACGGTGCCAGGTGTGCCCTAACGTGGTAGGAGGCGATACCGGCGAAGGGGGAAACATCTGGGAAAGTATCCCTAGTGTTTCGCGTTTTCGGACAGATGAGCTGGAGGGGGAAAGTTGTGTGTTTGCTATGATAGGGATGTGTGGCGGATGAATGAGCTATGTATCCTGATTCGTCTCCTCGTTCTGAGCAACTTTCATGTACAAAGTTTTTCCATCCGAGTTACGGATTTTTTTCTATGGTTTTCTACATATTTTAAAAATTTCTGGAATTTATTTATTTATTTCAGATTAGTATTATCCAGAACAGTGTCTAGTGACGTCAGCATGACGTAGAGGTGACGTCAGCGGTCAACAGTTCGCTGACCAGAGTCAAATCTGACATGTGGGTCCCGTGGGACCCACATGTCATTGACAGTGGTTTAATTCGCTTAGTCAACTAGTCAACAGGGGGACCTGGCCCACTGGTCAGTGCCCTAGCGGGGTGGCCCCAGGTGGCCATGTCGCCTGCCCTCGTCGGAGTTGCTCCGGGGAGCTCCAACGCGGCGGCGAGGCACGAGTTATCTTTGGGTTTCGCCCACAAGGCATCTCCTGGCTGAAGTTTGGTTCGTTCGAACGGCCAGTCCACACCGCTTTGAATGGAGGTGGTGGCATGGCCGGGGACAGTCGAGAACGTCGCCGGCGGTGAGTCGGGTTCTGGGGTTTTCGGTGAGCGGCGAACAGGGGGCTACGGGGCACAGCGAGTCACGTCCGTGTGTGCATTGGGATCTAGGCTAAGTGGAGAGTGAGTTGTGCACGGGGCCAAGGCCATTTGGTCGCTGCAGCATCGCCGGCTATGAGCTCGGGCAGACCCGCGTTCGGGCACGACGAGGAGGAGGTGCTACGGCGGCAGAAACATGCGGGGAAGAGGGGGGAAAGAGGCATGTTCTCACGTTGGTCCTGTAGGTGTGCTCAAGCGAGCTCGGGGAGGGCTCGGTGTGGAGGATCCGGCGATGTCATGCGGTGGCCATGGTTGAAGATGGTGACATATGGGACGATGCAGAGGCACTCCGTCTCGGGTGATTCGTCGGGAAGGAAGAGGAGGTCGAGGCGGTCCTTCTTGGTGCGGAGGCGAGGCGATGGCAGGGGCCGCGTGCATTACGGCGGCAGTGCCATGGCGGTGCTCGGGTGAGGGGGGGGGCAGAGAGTGAGCGAGGGGAGAGTGAGCGACGTGGAGAGGGGGATCTGAGGGCACTAGGGTTAGGGTTAGTGCCAGGAAGGGGTGGCCGGCAACTTGAGGGCGCCGGGAAGCGGCGGATGGACGCCGCGTGTTCATCGGCAGCGTGTGCGGGCGTGCTACAGCCAGCGCACGAGGTGAACTAGGGAAGAGGAATGAGGGAGTTAGGTGGGCCAGCCTCCCAACTTCGGCCATTTGGGCCAAGTGGCCCAAGGGGGTTTTGCTTGCCTTTTTTATGTTTTGTTTTATTTTTTATCACTTTCTATGTTCTTTTACTGTTTTCTCTTAGTTTCACCTTATTATATTTTAAATGAAATACAAAACTAGTTCCTAATTTAGTTTAAAAAAATATTCCACTGCCCCGATAGTTTCGGGCAATGAAATAAATTAGCTTAATATTTTATTAATTGAAAAAGGCATTTAATTATTTGTTTTGTTACTCTTCTATTTATTTCAGTGCAATTAAATACTTTATAAAAATGTAGATTCACCACCAAAATTATTTATGCAATATTTGGCACAACCCGAACATTTTAGTTTTAAAAGTTGAAAACCTTTTTTGTCAGCCTTTAATTCAAATTTGAATTTGAATCGTTTTGATCTAACGCGAGATTATCAACAGTAACCGAGGTGACGTGGCAATATTAGCAGAGGTTCACTGTAGCTTAATTATCTGGACACCATAACCCCCTCACTTACCTCTTCACACCACATCATCACATACCTCAAGAAAACATTCTGCATTGCTCTCTCTCTCTCCCGTGTTCTTTCTCTCAAACCCGTTGTCAGTGTCAAAACTGGCGGATCTCGGGTAGGGGGTCCCGAACTGTGCGTCTAAGGCGGATGGTAACAGGAGGCAGGGGACATGATGTTTTACCCAGGTTCGGGCCCTCTTGATGGAGGTAAAACCCGACGTCCTGCTTCATAATATGAGTAGTACAAGAGTTGATCTACCACGAGATCAGAGAGGCTAAACCCTAGATGCTAGCCTATGGTATGATTGTCTGTTGTCCTACAGACTAAAACCCTCTGATTTATATAGACACCGGAGGAGGCTAGGGTTACACAAGGTCGGTTACAAAGCAGGAGATATGTATATCCGTATTGCCTAGCTTGCCTTCCACACCAAGTAGAGTCCCATCCGGACACGGGACAAAGTCTTCAATCTCGTATCTTCATAGTCCAACAGTCCGGCCAAAGGATATAGTCTGGCTGTCCGGAGACCCCCTAATCCAGGACTCCCTCAGTAGCTCCTGAACCAGGCTTCAATGACGATGAGTCCGACGCAAAGTGTTGTCTTCGGCATTGCAAGGCAGGTTCCTCCTCTGAATACACAACGGAAGAGTTTGAATACAAGGATAGTGTCCGACCCTGCAAAATAAATTCCACGTACCACCATAGAGAGAATAATATTTCCACAAATCTAATCTCCTGACACATTTTGGCAGCATGACATCACGCCACGGCCCGGTAATTATTTGAACCGTTTTTCTTCAACGAGCCCCGCTCATAATGCGAGGCGGTTTCTTGACACGTCTTGTCAAAGCAGAGATCGTGTTCCTCTTATCACGGGATTCTCATCAATAAAAATGTGGGTAACCCAACCGTGCCTATTGATATGACTCCTAGATCTTAGGTAAGTCTTGAACGGCCACGAGGAGGACGCCTGATATTCATCCCCTTTATAAAGGGACATGGCTTTTTCTTTTTTCCCTCCCGCGCTCAATCGGATCCATCTCCCGCCTTGTGTTCTAACACCCAAAGCCCAGGTCAGGTGCTTCGGACCTTCAATCATGTCCGGATCCAGCCTTCAAGGTTGGTGGATGCCTTCCTCCGTCACGGAGGAGGACATCAAGAAGTTCAGGGAGGCCAGATATCTGATTGCCAAAATTTCGCATAGGCTGCCCGCCCGAGGGCAGGTCGTCCCTACTCCTGAACCCAATGAAAGCGTTGTGTTCGTCTCCCACTTCCTCCGAGGACTAGGCCTCGCTTTGGATCCCTTTGTTAGGGGTCTTATGTTCTATTACGGGCTGGATTTTCACGATCTGGCCCAGGATTCCCTTCTTCACATCTCGTCATTTATTGTCGTTTGTGAGCCCTTCCTCTGCATTACCCCTCACTTCGGCCTGTAGCTCAAGACCTTCGATGTGAAGCCGAAGATGGTCGAGGGGTAGTACGCAGCGTGCGGATGTGCTCTAATAAGCAAAATTGCTGACGCTCCATGGCCAAAGGGTTCCTTTTCAGAGGTATCCGGATTGTAGCAATGGGAGTGGTTTTACATCACAGCTCCCCGAAGTGCCAAGTGGGTATCTGCCCCCACCTTTCGCTCGGGCCCTCCACCACAACTGATGTCATTTATCAGCAGGGGGCTGAGCTGGGCCAATATTGCAGAGCCGTATCCAAGATCTGTTCGAGGGAGATTTCAGTCTGGTTATGGTAATGCGAGTTATGCTGGTTCGTCGAGTCCACCCTTGCAAACGCCGGCCCCTCCGCATGTGGGAATTCAACCTGGAAGGACCGCGCACTATTCAGAATTTCCTCGGCACGACGCATGAGGAGATGTACAAATCGTTCTTCGGACCCCACATAGAGTGTCCGGACACTACGAGGACGTGGGCCTGAGATGCAACTGCCCCGGTGCCCAAGTAAGTAAACCCATGGCCGAACACACTGTCCTTTTATTTATCATGACATCATTCTGAAGAATCGCTCTTTGACCAGGACTGGATAACAAAGGCGAAGATGATCCGGTGTTCGGCCCCCCTTCCTGAACGCTTGGACAATCCGGTGCTGGAAAAGATGCTCGAGCCAGCACCTTGTCTAGTGCCCTCAAAGGAAGATGAAGGGGGGAATAAAGAGGTTAGCGCCTCCGCAAAGGAGGTTAGCCAGGGAGGAGGGACTGAAACTTCCTCTCCCCAGGGAAGGAAGAGGACCGCCTCTGAGGACCCGGAGACAATGGTCTCCAAACGGGGGAAGAAATCTTCGCCGGAGGGTCCTGCCTCGGGGGCTACCCTGGCCGCACTATGCCCTCAAGGAGGTCAGCCCTCCACCGAGCTGTAAGTAAAAGGTTACTTAATAATGAAAATATCGTGCTTCACTTCTGAGGAAAATAAATGAAGCATTTATCTTGTAGTTCGGATCTTAGCCCTTCTCAGCAGAGCTCGTCTTCAGGGGATCTTCTTCCAGAGATGATGGAGAGAAAAATGCCTCCCCCTGCCACACCGCCTTACGAGGCGGGCGACCCTGAGGTGTCGTCGCGGAGGGTTTCTCCTGATCCGACAAGGCCAGAAGGTAATCCTATGGCCACCCGAAGTCCTTAGTATCCGGCTCTTGAAGAGAGTAATCAAAAGAGTCCGGCACCGTCTGGTGTGCGGTCGGACGTACTAAGGAATCTGCTAGAGCGAGTGACTATCTCAGAAGAGCGCCGTACGTTGATGGGTACGGTGATTGAAAGGATTTTGTCCGCCGAAAGTGGGTTGCATGAAGCCTTTATGAGTCTACTGATGGGTTTTGAGGTACGTGAAATGATGTACATTTTTTACAGTACCACATATTTTTAGATGTGCCCTGTGTAGATAGTTGCCCCTGAGACTTTGGTTGTCGTCAAAAACAGCGGCAAACAGAGGATCATAGTCCCAGGTAATAACTAGACCGCCTGTATGCGTAGGTGGTTGAAGCTTCGGTGGCCAGCCGGACTGATGGGTTTGCCGAACTAAAGCGACAGCTAGATGCGGCAGATGCCGACATCGTGCTTGTCAACAAGTGGCTTGATGAGGCACTGGGTAGGTGATTTTTCTGGTGATTGTCACGTAATAAGAGCAGCATGATGCCAGTATCTTTAATATGTTGTGACTGTAGATGGAGCTGCCACCGTGGAGACCCTTCGGGCGGAGCTTGCCCGAGCCAAGGAGCAAGCAAGGAGTAGTAATGCGGCTGCCTTAAAGGCGGCCGGAGAGTTAAGGGCCGAACAGGCCGCACATTGCGAGAGCAAAGAAAAAATTGCCAAGATGGCCGTGGAGTTAAAAGATGCCGCTTACCATTACCGGCTTCTTGAAGAGGAAAACCGGTCAAAGGCGACGGACCTGGAGAAGGCCCGGGTGGCTGCCAAGGAAGCCCGCTCCAAAATTAGAGCGACGAAGGAGGAGCTGAATCAAGCTGCAGATATCATGTCTGGGAAGCCCTTCTTGTTCTGGACTAAGTTCGGAGATCCGAAGTATGCTCCTCTAGACCGGCTATGGAGTTCTGCGGACGCGTACATGGATTTGGCTGCAAGTGCTGCTAATGCAACCGAGTACTTCAAGGATCAAAAAGGTCCCGAAGTGGAAAACTTGTTATGGTCAAAGTTTCACGCTCTAGTCCATCCGCTGCTGCTGAATGAGCAATTGACCGGTTGGGCCGAGCTCCATAGGTTGTCCGGACTTGCCATGAGGTCCGCTGTGGATCACCTGTGGCCGGGAGGGCCAAGGCTGTAACACCCCGGATGTAACTTTCCCAATTTGTACTCCAACTCTTGCTGTTTCCGGTGTTAAGTTAATTTATTTTCTCGGGTTCGGGTCTTTGTCTCCGTTTGTTGTTTTCATTGTCATGCATCTCATATCATGTCATCATGTGCATTGCATCTGCATACGTGTTCATCTCATGCATTCGAGCATTTTCCCCGTTGTCCGTTTTGCATTTCGGCGCTTCGTTCCCCTCCGGTGGTCATTTCTAGCTTTCCTTCGTGTGTGGGGATTAAACATTTCCGGATTGGACCGAGACTTGCCAAGCGGCCTTGGTTTACTACCAGTAGACCGCCTATCAAGTTTCGTACCATTTGGACTTCGTTTGATACTCCAACGGTTAACCGAGGGACCGAAAAGGTCTCGTGTGTGTTGCAGCCCAACACCCCTCCAATTTGGCCCAAAACCCACCTAAGCCTTCTCCATCATCTAGATAGTTCGATCACGATCGCGTGGCCGAAAACCGCACCTCATTTGGACTCTCCTAGATCCCTCTACCTATAAATATAGCCTCCTCCCCGAAAATTCGTGGATCCCCTCTCCAAACCCTAGTCTCCTTCGTCTCCACGCGCCGCCGAACAAAATGCCACCGACGGACGTGTCCGCTGCTCCCCGCCGCCGCCACGTGGCGCCTCCCTATACGCCCGGCCGCCTCTCTCCGCCGCCAGCCCGCCGAGCCCAGGCAGGGCCCCCGCGGGCCCATCCGCGCGCGCCGCCCGCACCGTCGCCCCGCCGCCTTCTCCTACCTC
>NC_057797.1:271581221-271602605 GCF_018294505.1 Triticum aestivum | reverse complement strand
GAGCCGCCGCCGCCGCCTCTCCGCCTTGGCCACCGTCCGCCACAGGCCGCTGTCCGTCCCGCGCCGGCGCCTGCCTCCTCGCCGCGCTGTCCTCGACGCCGGCAGGAGCTCCCGCGACCGGATCCGACCGGATCCGCCTCCTCCGACCTCCCCGGCACCGCCCCGCGCCCTTCTCCGGCGACCTCCGGTGAACAGTGTTCCGGCCATCCTCGTTTTGCGTGCCCGGGTCAAACCCTAGATCCGGAGTTGTTTTTTCTACTAAGTCCCTGATTTCCAGTTTCAAGTGCCCATCTTCATCATGCTATAACTTTGCATCCGTAGCTCCGATTTGGGCATATAGCATATCAAAATGTTCATCTCAGAGAGTACATCATTTCATTCCATTGCATCATTTTCATTTGAGTTCGTCTTGATGCCCGAAATGCTGTTAGAAGAGGGCTACTTGAGATAATTGTCAGATCTGCTACTCCATTTAGCTATTTGTCATTTTTGCCATGATTATTGTGTGCATGATATGCCCTGATGCTCTACATATGTTTTGTTAAGGGTTTTGCCATCTTTCCAGAGGTGCAACCCATGTATTTTTGTGATGTGTGTGGTGACTATCACAAGCTTGCAAAGTGGTGCACTTGGTAATTCTGATTTCAGGGACTTGGCAATTCCACTAAGTCCTTGAGCTGTTTATCTCATATGGCCATATGTTCATGTTGTTTCTAGTGATCCGTGCCTCTTTTGAGGATGATCAGTAAGGATTTGTTAATCTTGTGGTGCTCTATCCATTCATGTCTTTGTTTGCAATTATGGAGCACCCTAGCTTGAGTCAATCGAGCTCTACTTTTGCTACTATGTGAATCTGGGCAGATTGTCAACTTGTTTGCAATTTTGGCGATGATGTTGTAGTTGATCCGTGCATGCTATGCTATTGTTCTTGCCATGTCTAGCTTGCATTTTGTGTATTATTTATGGATGTATGCTTAGCTTATCATGACTTGCTCCGTATTGAGTGCATCGATCTCGTAAACATGCCTACTTGATATCTGTTTTCAGCATGCTTCAGTTTTCTCTAAGTCTAATAATTGATTGTGTTTTTGCCATGTTCACATGCTTGCAATTGTATTTTCTGATCCCTTTTGGCTCAAGGTCACTAAGGGACTTTTGTTAAGCTCTTTGAGTAGCTCCACGCCATGCTTTACTTTGCCATGTTCAGGTCCTGTAGCATGTAGTTTTGTTGCTCCGAAGAGAGCTACCTGATCTGAAATTCCAGACAAGTGTTGATTTCACCAAGTCTGAAATCTGCTTGCTATATGCATTTTTGCCATGCTTGTTTGAACCTGTTAATGGATGATTTGGCCATAGCTCAGTGCTAGACTTTTATTAGGAATCATGAATGCATCCCTGCCATGTATTTTGTTGTCATGTTTGGGTGCTGTAGCATGTTCTTCTCATTGCATTTAGATGGCTACTTGCTGTAAATCGTAGACCGGTGTCATATTTGAATCGCTTGCCATTTACAAACCGTAACTCCGATTCCGGCGTTCTTTATATCGTTTTCAAGCGATTTCATCTCATTTTTCTAGTGGCACACTTGAATTTCCAAGTTGAGGCCAGGTTCTTGCATTTCCTGTCACATCTTGCATATGCATCCCACATCGCATCCCGCATAGCATATCATCTTTGCATCATGTTGTTTGAGTTGCACGTGGTTGATTTGTATCCTTGTTGCTTGTTTGACTTGTTTGGGTAGAGCCGGGAGACGAGTTCACTAACGAGGAGCCCATTGAGTTTGCTTTCGAGGATCCAGTCAACTCTGACAACTATGCAGGCAAGATGATCATACCCTCGAAATCACTACTATCTTTGTTATGCTAGATTGCTCGCTCTTTTGCTATGCCCATGCTATGATGCCTACCACTTGCTTTCAAGCCTCCCAAATTGCCATGTAAAACCTCTAACCCACCATGTCCTAGCAAACCGTTGATTGGCTATGTTACCGCTTTGCTCAGCCCCTCTTATAGCGTTGCTAGTTGCAGGTGAAGATTGGAGGCCGTGTAACGCCCTCGATGCGGCTATATCTCCCACGTGTCGAAGCACGACTTAGAGGCATAACCGCATTGAAAGCAATGTCGCAAGTGAGGTAATCTTCACACAACCCATGTAATACATAAGGGAAAGAGATACATAGTTGGCTTACAATCGCCACTTCACACAATTACATGAATAAAGCATTACATCATCCAGATACAATCAAGGTCCGACTATGGAACCAAAATAAAAAAAGAACCCCAAATGCGACAAAGGTCCCCGATCGACCCCAACTGGGCTCCACTACTGATCAACTAGAACGAAACAACACAAAGGGCAAGATCTTCATCGAGCTCCTCCTTGAGCTTGGTTGCGTCATCTGCACGGCAACATAGGCACCTGCAAACTAGTTTTTGGGAGTATCTGTGAGCCACAGGGACTCAGCAATCTCGCACCCGCGAGATCAAGACTATTTAAGCTTATAGGAAGGATGGAGTAATGAGGTGGAGCTGCAGCAAGCGACTAGCATATATGGTGGCTAACATACGCAAATGAGAGCGAGAAGAGAAGGCAAAGCACGGTCGATAAATGTATGATCAAGAAGTGATCCTATAGCAACCTACGTCAAGCATAACTCCAACACCGTGTTCACTTCCCGGACTCCGCCGGAAAGAGACCATCACGGTTACACACACGGTTGATGTATTTTAATTAAGGTCAACTTCGGGTTTTCTACAACCGGACGTTAACAAATTCCCATCTGCCCATAACCGCGGGCACGGCTTTCGAAAGTTCAAATCCCTGCAGGGGTGTCCCAACTTAGCCCATCACAAGCTCTCACGGTCAACAAAGGAATAGACCTCCACCCGGGACACTCCGATCAGACTCGGTATCCCGGTACAACAAGACATTTCGACAGGGTAAAACTAAACCAGCAACACCGCCCGAATGTGCCGACAAATCCCGATAGGAGCTGCACATATCTCTTTCTCAGGGCACACTCAGATGAGACTAGCTACGAGTAAAACCAACCCTCAAGTTTCCCCAAGGTGGCCCCGCAGGCAGCTCAGTTCGGACCAACACTCAAAGGAGCACTGGCCCGGGGGGGGGGGTAAAATAATGATGACCCTTGAGTCCGCGAAACCCAAGGGAAAAAGAGGCTAGGTGGCGAATGGTAAAATCAATGTTGGGCATTGCTGGAAGAGCTTTACTTAAGGCGAACTGTCAAGGGGTTAGCCCAACCGCGTAAGGGACGCAAAAATCCGGGAACATAACACCGATATGACGGAAACTAGGGTGGCAAGAGTGGAACAAAACACCAGGCATAAGGCCGAGCCTTCCACCCTTTACCAAGTATATAGATGCATTAATTAAATAAGATATATTGTGATATCCCAACAAGTAAACATGTTCCAACAAGGAACAACATCTCCATGTTCCAACAAGGAACAAACTTCAATCTTCACCTGCAACTAACAACGCTATAAGAGGGGCTGAGCAAACCGGTAACATAGCCAATCAACGGTTTGCTAGGACATGGTGGGTTAGAGGTTTGACATGGCAATTTGGGAGGCTGACAAGCAAATGGTAGGCATCGTAGCATTGGCATAGCAAGAGCGAGCAAACTAGCATAGCAAAGATAGTAGTGATTTCGAGGGTATGATCATCTTGCCTGAAATCCCGCAAGGAAGAAGAACGAGTCCATAAAGCAGACAAACGGATGTAGTCGAACGAATCCTCACAACTCCGGAATGAAACCGAAGCTAACAAGAGAAGCAAACCGGAAAGAAGCAAACAACCATGGTAAACACACAAGCATAGTCAAGGCACGATGCACAATCAAGTATGATGCATGTCCGATTTAATGAGGCATGGCATGGCAAAGTGCACAAACAATCCTACAAATTAAATGGAGCTCTATATGCAACTGCATATTGACGAAACACCACGATAAGTTATTTAGTTTGATCCCGTTTATGTACCCAACAATATTAAATGTTGTTAAGCATGGCAAGAGGGTGAAGCAAATGAAAACTACCTATCTAGTCAAGGTTAAATGAGGCCGGAAACAACAAACAACAATTCCGGAGAATCCCCATGTCATTTAGCAGTTTAATGCAAACACAATATTAAACATTTTAATTGTTGTTATCATGATGCGGATGCCATATGCAAGTTTTATGCAATTATTAAGAAAATGTTGACATGAGCATGATACGAGGCATTTGTCGCCATGGCGGAAGGAAAAAGGTACCACGGCGGCGAAACAAAAATGGTGCCACGGCAACATATCCGAAAATGATGCCACGACAACATATCGGTTCCGGTAGCTCACGGAGATACCGGTACAAAAGGAAGTGAGCGTGAGCGAGTCATGTAAGATGGTGGGGTGCTCCCGGCTACCGGGTTCCCACGGGATTGTGGCATGGAAACAAGGAGGAACTTGCAATGACAATTCGGACATGGTGCAAACACGGGCATCTCATACAACGTGCATTCGGTCCACGGTGGTCGTTTCGGGTTATACCTTCGAAGCGTTCAAACGAGACGGTTCGCATTCGGAGCGGTGTAGAGGAAGTAGGCGTTCACGGGACGTCGTCGGAAGTAGTTGTACACGGCGTCGGTAGAGGAAGTAGTTGTTCACGTGGCGACGGTAGTGGAAGTAGTTGTTCTCGCGATGGTAGTGGTTCGGGGTCTTGGCGGGTCATCATGTAGCCGTACATGTTCGTCGTGGTACACCGTTCGTAGAAGTTCGGGCGGCGGTAGTGGTACACGTTTGACGTTTTGTAGTCGAACTTGACGTTTCCAAGGGGCTCCGAATGTCGTGGTACTTGGCGAAAATTCTCGAAGATGACCTTGACGATCCTGGTTTCGGAGCAGAGGCGAGGCTGGCTGGCTACGACCGGCCTTGCAGCCGCTGCGGCCCACGCGAGCGAGCAGAGGAGGCTCACGCAGGAACTTGGCGGGCGCGGCGAGTCATCGGAGGCCGGGGACGGTTCTGCAGGGCCGGCTCGGCACGGGAACCTGGCGAGCGTGTGGAGAGGCGAGGACGGGGCGTCGGCGAGGCTCCGGTGGCCGGCTGGCCGGGGCCAGCGCGAGGAGACGCGGGTGACGGGGAGGCGCGGCGCCGGAAGACTGCTCGGGGATCCGTCAGGCAGGGCCCGCGCCGCGGCGGCGACGGACAGACGAGGAGGCGGGCGAAGAGGAGGTTGGGCGCGCGGCGCGCGGCCGGTGCTCGAGGGGCTCCTCTCCTCGACGCTCGGCGACAGGGAGTTGGCGAGGAGGAGGCGCGGGGAAGGAAGGCAGCAGGGGCACGGCGAAGACTGGCGGCGGCGGCCGGTGTTCAAGGGGCTCGTCCTCGTGGCGCTCGGACTGCAGGGAGCTCGGGGTCGCGGGGGAGAGATGGGATCGAGCAGGAGAGGCGATGGGATCGGACGATGGGTGACTGGCGGCGCTGGAAGAGGACGAAGGGAGGGAGAGATGAGGGGATCGGGAAACTAGGGTTAGAGGGGGGCGCTGCTGGGCCTAGGCCTTGGGCCGGTCTGGCTGCGCGGGTGGCTGGGCCGAGCTGCGGTAGCTGGGAGGCCCAGTTGGGCTGGCTTCTCCATCTCTCTTTTCTTTTCCTTAATTCTTCAACCAGAATTTAGGAGAAAAGAAAGAGGTGCTAGAGGTGGAATATTTCAGAAAAGAAAATATCCCTGGAGTCTTGAGAATATGCAGAATTTGAATAAATTGGTTTGGCAATTTTTAGAGGAAGAAAAATAATTCAAGTTTGAATTAAATTCAAACTTGAGCCATTTTAAAACCTAACCAAAACATTCCCAAAAGAGGTGAAATTTGGCGGTGGGGTTTAGGGCAATAAGTTTGACTATTTGGGAGAAGGTGAACATTAAAGGAGAAGGGGAAAAATGGCACTTGTCAAAAGAAGGAAGTAGAGGGAAGGAGAAGGTGGGTGATGCGAGATTCATGCATGGAACATGCAACAACATAATATGTATGAGAAATCACACCATGCACATGATGACATGATGAAATGCACAAAAGCAAATAAAACACACGGCGAAACTCGGAATAGCCGGAAGTCTTCTGGAGCGTCGGTCTCGGGGCGTTACAACACTCCACCACTACGAGAGGATCTCGTCCCGAGATCTAGGATGGCACCGGAGGGAAAACGGAAGAGGTAGAGAAGAGGTAAAACTAAGTTGCTTCTTTGACCAATGATTGAAACCAAAGAACCTTGAGAGGTTGGACAAATTGAAAGAAAACAAAACAACGGAGATGACCAAGATTGCAAACAATTCGGTTGACAAGAGGAACAAGGGATACAACGAGAACCAAGAGGTTGCAAAGACATGAATCAAGAGTTTAATGGACAAGATAGAATTCAAAACTACTTTGGTTAAAACAAGATAGAGAAGTAATAAGATTGATATACTTTGGGCAGCACTCCAACTGTAAATGGAAGGAATTGAACATGAACTTGACAAGATGAGAGGATACATGATGAAATCAACAACACACTGCATCCGGAATTGAAAGAATGGCACACGGGGTAAGAAACATTACAAACCGCACTCCGGTTGAGAAGGAAGGCAAAACTTGATAAGATGAGAGAACTCGAATGAAAACACGACACTCCGGTCAAATGGATAAGCACGAAAAGAACATAATCTCCAAAATGATATAATGGGTCAAAGAAAACATCACAATGCCTCCGGAAGAAAGAATAGAAGATAGATCATTGGAATAAAGGGACGGAGAAGAAAATGACAACTTCTACCACAATTGAATTTGGAAGGCATCCTTGCAAGAAGGTTAGAATATAGTTGTTGGAAGACCAACAACGAAAAGAATAAGTTTGTAGTGGGCTTATGGAAAACATCTCAAAATTATGAGGTGACAACCGGCCACTAACGGAAACAATTGCTAGCTTTAGATCGACGAAGAGATGAACACTTCTTCCACCAAGATGATAAAGAGATAACTTGGATCATTGGCAAGCACCACAAATAGCAACATTCCAATGGAAGGCTTTTAGGTGAAATATGACACAAGATAACTCCAACAACGAGGTTGATGGATTTAAAAATAACTCATTCTTAACAACATGTGAATCATGGAACATGAACTCAAATTATCAAGAATGACATAATACCACCTCCAAAATATGGTAGAAAGAATTGCACTCCGGATTACCATATGAAGAAAGCTTGAGCTCCTTAGGAAAGAATCTCGATGAAAACTTTGAGAAGGGAATTAAATCCTTGATGAACCATCATGTAGAACCTCCATGAAGAACTCCGGTAAACAAAAGGAATGAAAAGAAAGAGAAATTGAAAACACAAGGTGAATCCTTGCAATGATTCAGATGGATCTCCGTGATAATTAGAGCTTGGAACTCCGGGATAAAGGGAAGATGAAACAAATGAAACCGAGAATTTTAAGGGCCTCCGGAATAAAGAATTAATCACTTGGATGAACAAGAATAAGAATTATGTTATGCTTATCCTTCACCAATTAAATTGACGACAATCAACGGATTTGGCATACTACTTATTCTCATAGAAAGGATCAAGATAGATATGGCGCAAACTTTAGAAAATCTTCATGAACCACCGGTGGAATTTGGAAACAACGAATGAATTGATATGATAACCAAGGAAAGAGAACTCTTGAACGAACCACCGTAAGAATTGAAAATGAACGAAGTAGGGGTGCATCACCGGTAAGAATTAGCAAATGAACGAAGGTGCTTGAGACAAACTAGATACATGAGAACAAAGAGATCAAGAACTGATTAGAGGATATTCGATTGATGCACCGGCAAGATAGGAGAATGATAACTGATAGCTGAGAATGAATAAACCTGAATTGATGGACTTCGGATGACAAACTGAGAAGACTCTTGAATATCTCCTGATGGGTGAAAAAGATTCTCACAATCGAAAATAATTATGAGAGGATGGCAACAAGCTAGCACCATGAATCTTGAAGAGAATAGAGCAAGATTAAAGAGAAACTCTTCTTAGGTCTTCAAATGATGAGAATGACAACGAGAAACACCACCAAGAATTATTGAGGCACACCGAAAGAATCAAAAGCGAAGAGGTTGAGCCAACTATGAAAAGAATTTGAAAGATCTTGGAGAAAAGCATTTGACTGATGATAACTCATTCTTACGTCAAACTTCGAAAAGAATTTAGGATAGCTCTGGGAAAATAGAAGAGTCAGGTAAGATCCTGGGAAAAGACCTGTGGGTTAGAGCCCACTCAAAAGAACACCGTTGAAAAGATTTAAAAGAGATGTTGCACCGGTTGAATTAAATGACTTGAATGAGATACCAATCTCGAAAGAGCTTGAACGAATGCAGAGTGGAACCACGAATCTTCGAGATATCTTGAGCACTCCGGAATAACAAATAGCGAGAAGTAGAGTGATAATGAGGTGCACCGGTATGAGAAGACATTGAAATGAGGAAAAATGTATGATCAACAAAACTTGACTTGAATCCACCGGAGAAGAGAAAGGAATGAGGAATGACGAACTAGTAGAACATCTTCTTGAGAACCACCGGGTAAGAACATTGACGGAAAAGAATGGAGAAACTTCACAAAAATAAAAGGATACTTGGTAAAGAAATCTTAATCCTTGGAGAAAAACAAAGGGAGGGAGGATGGGAAAAAAACAAAGGCAACTTGGAGACGGAAGAAATAACACCGTTGAGAAGAAGAGATACTTGATCTTGCTGATGTTGAAGTGATCGGATCCACTTGAAGAGAAAGACGCCGGTTGAAAAGGATTGACATGACAATCTCGACTATCGAGAAGGATTGGTATTCACATTGGAGTATGAAAACACCATTTGGGGAAGGTATGGAATCAACATTTGACTTCGAAGCAACTCGAATACCACAACTCAAAACAAAACAAAGGATTGGCTTGCGAATAAGCCGGAACAAACATATGATAGAGATTTCGTCCGAAGTTTTTGTGGTGGGGCCTACACGGGCTCGATCGTACAGCACCATCATGTACAAGGCAGTGCACCTGACATACGAAGCGTCCCCGGGTCGGCATAGCCAAGGACTCTTTAAGACACAACGAGACCACTGTAAAACCAACCGTGAATAGGCGGACCACTAGACGTCGAACCCCAATTTCATATCATACATCTGTCGGAAAGATATCCTAAGAGCTACTTGAATTCCCACCTATGAAACTCCCGAAATTCTCCGGTTATGCAATCAGGTGTTGGGGATACAGGGGAAGCATAATATCTCACCCAAACTAGCAAATCCTACATCCAGCTGTATCCATCCTTCAACACATAACCAAGAAAACTTCGGAAACCATCTACCTCAACCTTCGAAAAGCATCCGTTATACAAGTTATGGCAATACTCCTGTACTCACCTCAGTACTGGGTTATCGGGGTTATCTCACCAACGAACTGCATAAAAGAGATTTTTGATGTCGGCGTACTAAACTCAGGTATTCCAGAACTGCAACGATAAAATTATGACGACAACACCTCAGAGCTCAACTCCCCGGGACACTTCCACAAAACCCCTGACAGGAGGCACCAAGACAATGTTCTCATCATAAAACCATCGGAACGATTCCAAGATACCCGCGTGATCCTAAAATTTTTTTAGTGAAATTTGAGAAGAGAAGAGTCAAAACTCTACGTCAGGATGCCTCACCAGAGCGACGAAGGGACTGGGGAGTAAAAAGAATTCCTAAACTCTCCGATATATAATTCCTAAAGGACTCAAAACATTTTTCTAGACACAACTCGGCCGCTAAAAATGATCAATCAGTGGGGGCTCCTAAGGTCGGGGAAGGCTCTGATACCAACTTGTAACGCCCTCGATGCGGCTATATCTCCCACGTGTCGAAGCAGACTTAGAGGCATAACCGCATTGAAAGCAATGTCGCAAGTGAGGTAATCTTCACACAACCCATGTAATACATAAGGGAAAGAGATACATAGTTGGCTTAGAATCGCCACTTCACACAATTACATGAATAAAGCATTACATCATCCAGATACAATCAAGGTCCGACTACGGAACCAAAATAAAAAAAGAACCCCAAATGCGACAAAGGTCCCCGATCGACCCCAACTGGGCTCCACTACTGATCAACTAGAACGAAACAACACAAAGGGCAAGATCTTCATCGAGCTCCTCCTTGAGCTTGGTTGCGTCATCTGCACGGCAACATAGGCACCTGCAAACTGGTTTTTGGGAGTATCTGTGAGCCACAGGGACTCAGCAATCTCGCACCCGCGAGATCAAGACTATTTAAGCTTATAGGAAGGATGGAGTAATGAGGTGGAGCTGCAGCAAGCGACTAGCATATATGGTGGCTAACATACGCAAATGAGAGCGAGAAGAGAAGGCAAAGCACGGTCGATAAATGTATGATAAAGAAGTGATCCTATAGCAACCTATGTCAAGCATAACTCCAACACCGTGTTCACTTCCCGGACTCCGCCGGAAAGAGACCATCACGGTTACACACACGGCTGATGTATTTTAATTAAGGTCAACTTCGGGTTTTCTACAACCGGACGTTAACAAATTCCCATCTGCCCATAACCGCGGGCACGGCTTTCGAAAGTTCAAATCCCTGCAGGGGTGTCCCAACTTAGCCCATCACAAGCTCTCACGGTCAACGAAGGAATAGACCTCCACCCGGGACACTCCGATCAGACTCGGTATCCCGGTACAACAAGACATTTCGACAGGGTAAAACTAAACCAGCAACACCGCCCGAATGTGCCGACAAATCCCGATAGGAGCTGCACATATCTCTTTCTCAGGGCACACTCAGATGAGACTAGCTACGAGTAAAACCAACCCTCAAGTTTCCCCGAGGTGGCCCCGCATGCAGCTCAGTTCGGACCAACACTCAGAGGAGCACTGGCCCGGGGGGGGTGGTAAAATAATGATGACCCTTGAGTCCGCGAAACCCAAGGGAAAAAGAGGCTAGGTGGCGAATGGTAAAATCAATGTTGGGCATTGCTGGAAGAGCTTTACTTAAGGCGAACTGTCAAGGGGTTCCCATAATAGCCCAACCGCGTAAGGGACGCAAAAATCCGGGAACGTAACACCGATATGACGGAAACTAGGGCGGCAAGAGTGGAACAAAACACCAGGCATAAGGCCGAGCCTTCCACCCTTTACCAAGTATATAGATGCATTAATTAAATAAGATATATTGTGATATCCCAACAAGTAAACATGTTCCAACAAGGAACAACATCTCCATGTTCCAACAAGGAACAAACTTCAATCTTCACCTGCAACTAACAACGCTATAAGAGGGGCTGAGCAAAGCGGTAACATAGCCAATCAACGGTTTGCTAGGACATGGTGGGTTAGAGGTTTGACATGGCAATTTGGGAGGCTGACAAGAAAATGGTAGGCATCGTAGCATTGGCATAGCAAGAGCGAGCAAACTAGCATAGCAAAGATAGTAGTGATTTCGAGGGTATGATCATCTTGCCTGAAATCCCGCAAGGAAGAAGAACGAGTCCATGAAGAAGACAAACGGACGTAGTTGAACGAATCCTCACAACTCCGGAACGAAACCGAAGCTAACAAGAGAAGCAAACCGGAAAGAAGCAAACAACCATGGTAAACACACAAGCATAGTCAAGGCACGATGCACAATCAAGTATGATGCATGTCCGATTTAATGAGGCATGGCATGGCAAAGTGCACAAACAATCCTACAAATTAAATGGAGCTCAATATGCAACTGCATATTGACGAAACACCACGATAAGTTATTTAGTTTGATCCCGTTTATGTACCCAACAATATTAAATGTTGTTAAGCATGGCAAGAGGGTGAAGCAAATGAAAACTACCTATCTAGTCAAGGTTAAATGAGGCCGGAAACAACAAACAACAATTCCGGAGAATCCCCATGTCATTTAGCAGTTTAATGCAAACACAATATTAAATATTTTAATTGTTGTTATCATGATGCGGATGACATATGCAAGTTTTATGCAATTATTATGAAAATGTTGACATGAGCATGATACGAGGCATTTGTCGCCATGGCGGAAGGAAAAAGGTACCACAGCAGCGAAACAAAAATGGTGCCACGGCAACATATCCGAAAATGATGCCACGACAACATATCGGTTCCGGTAGCTCACGGAGATACCGGTACAAAAGGAAGTGAGCGTGAGCGAGTCATGCAAGATGGTGGGGTGCTCCCGGCTACCGGGTTCCCACGGGATTGTGGCATGGAAACGAGGAGGAACTTGCAATGACAATTCGGACATGGTGCAAACACGGGCATCTCATACAACGTGCATTCGGTCCACGGCGGTCGTTTCGGGTTATACCTTCGAAGCGTTCAAACGAGACGGTTCGCATTTGGAGCGGTGTAGAGGAAGTAGGCGTTCACGGGACGTCGTCGGAAGTAGTTGTACACGGCGTCGGTAGAGGAAGTAGTTGTTCACGTGGCGACGGTAGTGGAAGTAGTTGTTCTCGTGATGGTAGTGGTTCGGGGTCTTGGCGGGTCATCATGTAGCCGTACATGTTCGTCGTGGTACACCGTTCGTAGAACTTCGGGCGGCGGTAGTGGTACACGTTTGACGTTTTGTAGTCGAACTTGACGTTTCCAAGGGGCTCCGAATGTCGTGGTACTTGGCGAAAATTCTCGAAGATGACCTTGACGATCCTGGTTTCGGAGCAGAGGCGAGGCTGGCTGGCTATGACCGGCCTTGCAGCCGCTGCGGCCCACGCGAGCGAGCAGAGGAGGCTCACGCAGGAACTTGGCGGGCGCGGCGAGTCATCGGAGGCCGGGGACGGGGCTGCAGGGCCGGCTCGGCACGGGGACCTGGCGAGCGTGTGGAGAGGCGAGGACGGGGCGTCGGCGAGGCTCCGGTGGCCGGCTGGCCGGGGCCAGCGCAAGGAGACGCGGGTGACGGGGAGGCGCGGCGCCGGAAGACTGCTCGGGGATCCGTCAGGCAGGGCCCGCGCCGTGGCGGCGACGGACAGACGAGGAGGCGGGCGAAGAGGAGGTTGGGCGCGCGGTGCGCGGCCGGTGCTCGAGGGGCTCCTCTCCTCGACGCTCGGCGACAGGGAGTTGGCGAGGAGGAGGCACGGGGAAGGAAGGCAGCAGGGGCACGGCGAAGACTGGCGGCGGCGGCCGGTGCTCAAGGGGCTCCTCCTCGTGGCGCTCGGACTGCAGGGAGCTCGGGGTCGCGGGGGAGAGATGGGATCGAGCAGGAGAGGCGATGGGATCGGACGATGGGTGACTGGCGGCGCTGGAAGAGGACGAAGGGAGGGAGAGATGAGGGGATCGGGAAACTAGGGTTAGAGGGGGGCGCTGCTGGGCCTAGGCCTTGGGCCGGTCTGGCTGCGCGGGTGGCTGGGCCGAGCTGCGGTAGCTGGGAGGCCCAGTTGGGCTGGCTTCTCCATCTCTCTTTTCTTTTCCTTAATTCTTCAACCAGAATTTAGGAGAAAAGAAAGAGGTGCTAGAGGTGGAATATTTCAGAAAAGAAAATATCCCTGGAGTCTTGAGAATATGCAGAATTTGAATAAATTGGTTTGGCAATTTTTAGAGGAAGAAAAATAATTCAAGTTTGAATTAAATTCAAACTTGAGCCATTTTAAAACCTAACCAAAACATTCCCAAAAGAGGTGAAATTTGGCGGTGGGGTTTAGGGCAATAAGTTTGACTATTTGGGAGAAGGTGAACATTAAAGGAGAAGGGGAAAATGGCACTTGTCAAAAGAAGGAAGTAGAGGGAAGGAGAAGGTGGGTGATGCGAGATTCATGCATGGAACATGCAACAACATAATATGTATGAGAAATCACACCATGCACATGATGACATGATGAAATGCACAAAAGCAAATAAAACACACGGCGAAACTCGGAATAGCCGGAAGTCTTCTGGAGCGTCGGTCTCGGGGCGTTACAGGCCGTTCCTTGTTGGAACATTTATTTACTTGTTGGGATATCATTATATTATCTTGTTATCTTAATGCATCTATATACTTGGTAAAGGGTGGAAGGCTCGGCCTCTCGCCTAGTGTTTTGCTCCACTCTTGTCGCCCTAGTTTCCGTCATATCGGTGTTATGTTCCCGGATTTTGCGTTCCTTACGCGGTTGGGTTATAATGGGAACCCCTTGATAGTTCGCCTTGATTAAAGCTTTTCCAGCAATTCCCAACCTTGGTTTTACCATTTGCCACCTAGCCTCTTTTTCCCTTGGGTTTCCGGAGCCCGAGGGTCATCTTATTTTAAACCCCCCCGGGCCAGTGCTCCTCTGAGTGTTGGTCCACCTGTCAGCTGCCGGTGGCCACCAGGGGCAACTCTGGGCTGGCCTACCCGTACCTAAGACAATCTGAGTGTGCCCTGAGAAAGAGATATGTGCAGCTCTTATCGGGATTTGTCGGCACATTCGGGCGGTGTTGCTGGTCTTGTTTTAACCTGTCAAAGTGTCTTGAAGAACCGAGATCCCGAGTCTGATCGGAATGTCTTGGGAGGAGGTCTATTGCTTCGTTGACCGTGAGAGCTTGTCATGGGCTAAGTTGGGACTCCCCTGCAGGGTTTTGAACTTTCGAAAGCCGTGCCCGCGGTTATGGGCAGATGGGAATTTGTTAATGTCTGGTTGTAGATAACTTGAACGTTAAGTTAATTAAAATGAATCAACTGAGTGTGTTACCGTGATGGCCTCTTCTCGGCGGAGTCCGGGAAGTGGACACGGTGTTGGAGTAATGTTTGCGCAGGTTGTCCTCTAGTTTCTCGCTCGCGCTTTGCCTCCTCTTCTCGTTCTCTTTTGCGAATAAGTTAGCCACCATATATGCTAGTCGCTTGCTGCAGCTCCACATATATATTTACCTTGCCTTACCTATAAGCTTAAATAGTCTTGATCGCGAGGGTGCGAGATTGCTGAGTTCCCGTGGCTCACAGATTACTATTACACCAGATGTAGGGCCTGATGATTCCGCTCCAGGAGACGCGCTTGAGCTCAAGTGGGAGTTCGACGAAGACTCTCAATGTTACTATGTTTCCTTTCCTGATGATCAGTAGTGGTGCCTAGTTGGGGGTGATCGGGACCGTGTTGCTTGTTGGGTTATCTTTTATTTTGGCGCCGTAGTCGGGCCATGAGTGTTTGGATGATGTAATGTTATTTATGTACTTGATTGACGTGGCGAGTGTAAGCCAACTATGTTATCTCCCCTTTTATTATCTATATTACATGGGATGTTGTGAAGATTGCCTAACTTGCGACATATGCCTTCAATGCGATTATGCCTCTAAGTCGTGCCTCGACACGTGGGAGATATAGTCGCATCGAGGGTGTTATAAGTTGGTAATCAGAGCCTTCCCCGACCTTAGGAGCCCCATTGCTTGATCGTTTTTAGCGGCCGAGTTGTGTCTAGAAAAATGTTTTGAGTCATTTAGGAATTATATATCGGAGAGTTTAGGAATTCTTTTTACTCCCCAGTCTCCTCATCGCTCTGGTAAGGCATCCTGACGTAGAGTTTTGACTTTTCTCTTGTCAAATTTCACTAAAAAAAATTTTAGGATCACGCGGGTATCTTGGAATCGTTCCAATGGTTTTATGATGAGAACATTGGCTTGGTGCCTCCTGTCAGGGGTTTGGTGGAAGTGTCCCGGGGAGTTGAGCTCTGAGGTGTTGTCATCATAATTTTATCATTGCAGTTATAGAATACCTAAGTTTAGTATGCCGACATCGAAAATCTCTTTTATGCAGTTCGTTGGTGAGATAACCTCGACGCCACCCAGTACTGGGGCGGGAGTTCGGGAGTATCGCCATAACTTGTATAACGGATGCTTTTCGAAGGTTGAGGTAGATGGTTTCTGAAGGTTTCTTGGTTATGTGTTGAAGGATGGATACAGCTGGATGTAGGATTTGCTAGTTTGGGTGAGATATTATGCTTCCCCTGTATCCCCAACACCTGATTGCATAACCGGAAAGGTTCGGGAGTTTCATAGTTGGGAATTCTTGTAGCTCTAGTTCTTCTTCCATGGATATTGGTTTGAGATTGGGATTTCTTACCGATTATTCGTTCTTGATCCGTACCTTGTGGATTTATTTCTCTACATTAATTCTATGTGGCTTCTCAATTTATGGATATGTGACCACTTCAAGAGGAATGCATTCGTTCTTTTTGTTCGGATGTGAAGACTATATGTTGCAATTTTCATTCCGTTGGATTCAGCTTCAATATTTGTCTATCAATGTGCTAATGGATGTCAACCTCTTCAGGATGGCTCCTCCAACGCGCACGACTCCGAATCCTAATCCGCCACCACCTCCCCCTCCTCCGAAGGCATGGCAAGCTATGATGGCCGCAACCAATGCAAACAAACAGTTGATCATGCAAATTCTCCAAGAGTGCAATCAAGGCAACCAAGTGAACCAAGGCAACAATCAGAATCACTTTGCTACACTCAACCAGTTCCTTGCTAATGGGCCAAAGACTTTCAGCAATTGTGTTGAGGCAACCGATGCTGACGATTGGCTTGTGGATCTGTGCAAGCATTTCGAGTGCAGTAATGTCAGGCCTGAGGATTTCGTCAAGTTCGCTTCCTTCCAACTCAAAGATCAAGCTGCAGAATGGTTCCAGCAGTACAAGGATTCCAGAGGTGGACGAGTTATTACTCGGGATGAATTCCGTCGAGATTTCCGAGCTCATCATATCCCCCAGAGCGTGGTTGAAAGCAAGCGTGAGGAATTCCGCAACCTGAAGCAAGGCTCTTTGTCTGTCTATGGCTACAACAAGTTGTTTCAGAAGCTCGCTCGCTTTGCCAAGCAGGAAGTGCCTGATGAGAAGAGCATGATATACCAGTTCAGGGGTGGTCTCATAGAAGAAATTCAGCTAGCTCTTGTTCCCTTTGAGCCCTTGAGATACGATGAGTTCTACAACATGGCATTGAAGCAAGAGGCTGCTCAGTTGAGGTGTGATGCTTCTAAGAAGCGAGTCAGAGATGTTACCCCTTCTTCCTCTACTCAAGTGGCCAAGCAGCAGAAGTATTGGCTTCCTCCTCCTCCGTTCCTTCAGACGTATCAGCAGAAGAGCAAAGGTGGCAGTGGATCTTCCCACCCACCCAACCCTGGCTTTCAGAACAAGACTTCATCTCAAGCTCCAAGATCGAGTGCTCTGTATCACCGTCCGCTTTCAGAGGTCACGTGCAACAAGTGCCAACAGAAGGGTCACTATGCCAACAAGTGTTTCAACCAGAGGCGTCTTCCTCCTCCTCCTCCTGTCAGATCGGCAAGTACAGCTGTGGTCAAGCATAACCCTAAGCACGCCAAGGTCAACTTGATGAATGCAGCTCAGGCAGAGGATTCATCAGATGTCATCATGGGTAACCTTCTAGTTAACGATATTCCTGCAAAAGTTCTTTTTAACACGGGTGCATCGCATTGTTTCATCTCAAGACTGTTTTCATCTAAGCATGGTTTGGCTTTGCAAATTTTGCCTAGTCCATTAGCAGTTGTATCTCCCGGTAGGCGCATGCATGCTAACTCCATTGCTCCGGATGTTACTATCACTTTGGGAGACTACAAGTTTCTATCTTCTCCTACGGTTCTTGGTGACTCGGATATTGATCTTATTCTCGGAATGGATTGGCTTTCTAAGCACAAGGCTCAGCTTGATTGTGCAGCCAGGCAGATTCAATTGACTCATTCGTCTGAGGATGTAATTGTCTTTGCCGCTCATGATGATACCATTTGAGAATATCAAGACGTCTTTCCAGAAGAGCTTCCAGGAATGCCTCCGCACCGGCCAGTTGAATTCGTTATTGATCTTGAGCCCGGCATGGAACCTGTGTGCAAGCGTCCTTACAACCTTGGACCTGAAGAGTTGAAGGAGCTGAAGAAGCAACTCGATATTCAAGAGAAAATGGGTCTCATCCGGCCTAGTTCTTCTCCGTGGGGTTGTGGTGTTCTTTTTGTGAAGAAGAAGGATGGAACGGAACGACTGTGTGTTGATTACCGTCCATTGAACAAGAAGACCATCAAGAACAAATACCCACTTCCCAACATCAACGAGCTGTTCGAACAACTCAAAGGTGCCCAAGTATTCTCCAAGCTTGATCTCCATATGGGTTATCATCAGATTCGAATCCGTGAGCAAGATATTCCCAAGACGGCTTTCAGGACAAGCTTTGGTTCATATGAATACACTGTCATGTCTTTTGGTCTCGTCAATGCTCCTCCAACGTTCTCTCACATGATGAACTTCATCTTCAACGCCTACACCAATGACTTCGTTTTGGTCTATCTCAACGACATTCTGGTTTTCTCCAAGAACAAGGAAGATCATGCCAAGCACTTGCGTTTGATACTCGATAAGCTCAGGAAACATCAGTTCTACGCCAAGTTCTCCAAATGTGAATTTTGGCTCGATGAGGTTCTTTATCTTGGTCATATCATCTCTGCCAAGGGCATTGCCGTGAATCCTGAGAAGGTGTCTACAATTGTGAATTGGGAACCTCCTCAGAACGTGAAGCAACTCCGTAGCTTCCTCGGTCTCGCAAGCTATTGTCGAAGATTCGTTGAAAACTTTTCTAAGATCGCGAAGCCTCTCTCTAATCTCCTCCAGAAGCACGTCAAGTACATTTGGTCTCCGGAGTGTGACGTTGCTTTCAACACCTTGAAACAGAAATTGATCACTGCTCTAGTTCTGACTCCGCCTGATGAATCCAAGCCGTATGAGGTCTTTTGTGATGCCTCTCTCCAAGGTCTTGGCGCAGTATTGATGCAAGAGAAGAAAGTTGTTGCTTATACCTCTCGCCAGTTGAAGCCCAATGAGAAGAACTACCCCACTCATGATCTCGAGTTGGCGGCAGTTGTGCATGCTCTTTTGACTTAGAGACATCTCTTATTGGGAAGAAAAGTGGACATTTTCACTGATCACAAGAGTCTCAAGTACATCTTCACTCAGCCTAATCTCAACCTCAGGCAAACTCGATGGGTCGAAATGATTCAAGAGTATAATCCGAGTATCGAGTATACTCCAGGCAAGGCCAATGTGATTGCAGACGCATTGAGCAGGAAGGCTTATTGCAATAGTCTTATTCTCAAGCCTTATCAACCCGAGCTTTGTGAAGCTTTCCGCAAACTTAATCCGCAAGTTGTTCCTCAAGGTTTCCTCGCCAACCTTCAAGTCTCTCCTAACTTGGAAGACCAGATTCGCCAAGCCCAGCTTCTTGATGCTATGGTGAAAAAGGGGAAGATTGGGATTGCCAAGAGTCAACCCAAGTACAAGTGCTACCGCCTTGATGACAAGGATACTCTCTTCTTCGAGGATCGTATTGTGGTACCCAAAGGTGAACTTCGTAAAGTGATCATGAACGAGGCTAACAATTCTCTCCTCTCCATCCACCCTGGGAGCACAAAGATGTATCAGGACCTCAAACAGTCTTATTGGTGGACTCGAATGAAACGCGAGATTGCTCAATTCGTGAATGAATGTGATGTCTGCAGAAGAGTGAAGGTAGAACACCAAAGGCCAGCTGGTCTCCTCCAACCCCTTGCCATTCCAGAATGGAAGTTTGACCACATTGAAATGGACTTCATGACTGGGTTTCCAAAGTCCAAACGTGTCAATGATGCTATATTCGTTGTCATCGACAAACTCACTAAAGTGGCTCATTTTCTGCCTATCAAAGAGTCGATCACTGCAGCTCAATTGGCGGAACTCTATACCTCTCGGATTGTCTCTCTGCACGGTATTCCACAAGTGATCTCTTCAGACCGTGGCAGCATCTTTACATCCAAGTTTTGGGACTCTTTTCAGAAGGCCATGGGCACCAACATCCGCTTCAGCACAGCTTTCCATCCTCAAACTAGCGGTCAAGTCGAGTGTGTCAACCAGATTCTTGAAGATATGCTCAGGGCTTGTGTGATCTCCTTCGGCATGAAGTGGGAGGATTGCCTTCCTTATGCTGAATTCTCCTACAACAACAGTTTTCAAGCAAGTTCGGGCAAGGCCCGATTCGAAATTCTGTATGGCAAGAAGTGCCGTACCCCTCTCAACTGGTCTGAAACCGGTGAACGTCAGCTTTTGGGAGATGACTTAATCGCAGAGGCAGATGAAATGTGCAAAGTCATTCGTGATAACCTCAAAGCATCCCAATCCCTCCAGAAGAGCTACTATGATAGTAAGCACCATGATTTGGCTTTCCAGATCGGAGATCATGTTTACCTCCGCGTCTCTCCTATGAAAGGTACTCGTCGCTTCGGTATCAAAGGGAAGCTTGCCCCCAGATACGTGGGACCTTTCAAGATTGTCAGCAAGAGAGGCGACCTCCCGTATCAACTCGAGCTTCCTTCAAACTTTGCAAATGTTCATGACGTGTTCCATGTCTCTCAGCTTCGAAAGTGCTTCAAGACTCCTGACCGCACTGTCAACTTCGAGGACATTGAGCTCCAAGAAGATCTCTCTTATCGTGAGCGCCCAGTTGCTATTCTTGGAGAGACTGAACGCAAGACTCGCAACAAGTCAATCAAATTTCTCAAAGTCAAGTGGTCACACCATTCCGACCGTGAAGCTACCTGGGAACGCGAGGATCACCTCCGTTCTGAATACCCGGCGCTCTTTCAGTCCTAGATCTCGGGACGAGATAATTTCGTAGTGGTGGAGTGTTGTAACACCCCGGATGTAACTTTCCCAATTTGTACTCCAACTCTTGCCGTTTCCGGCTTTAAGTTAATTTACTTTCTCGGGTTCGGGTCTTTGTCTCCGTGTGTTGTTTTCATGGTCATGCATCTCATATCATGTCATCATGTGCATTGCATCTGCATACGTGTTCATCTCATGCATTCGAGCATTTTCCCCGTTGTCCGTTTTGCATTCTGGCGCTTCGTTCTCCTCCGATGGTCATTTCTAGCTTTCTTTCGTGTGTGGGGATTAAACATTTCCGGATTGGACCGAGACTTGCCAAGCGGCCTTGGTTTACTACCGGTAGACCGCCTGTCAAGTTTCGTACCATTTGGACTTCGTTTGATACTCCAACGACTAACCGAGGGACCGAAAAGGCCTCGAGTGTGTTGCAGCCCAACACCCCTCCAATTTGGCCCAAAACCCACCTAAGCCTTCTCCATCATCTAGAGCGTTCAATCACGATCGTGTGGCTGAAAACCGCACCTCATTTGGACTCTCCTAGCTCCCTCTACCTATAAATATAGCCTCCTCCCCGAAAATTCGCGGATCCCCTCTCCAAACCCTAATCTCCTTCGTCTCCACGCGCCGCCGGACAAAATTGCCACCGACGGACGTGTCTGCTGCTTCCCGCCGCCGCCACGTGGCACCTCCCTATACGCCCGGCCGCCTCTCTCCGCCGCCGG
>NC_057797.1:271571309-271580792 GCF_018294505.1 Triticum aestivum | reverse complement strand
GTCCGCCACAGGCCGCCGTACATCCCGCGCCGGCGTCCGCCTCCTCGCCGCGCTGTCCTCGTCGCCGGCAGGAGCTCCGGCGACCGGATCCGCCTCCTCCGACCTCCCCGGCGCCGCCCCGCGCCCTTCTCCGGTGACCTCTGGTGAATAGTCTTCCGGCCATCCTCGTTTTGCGTGCCCGGGTCAAACCCTAGATCCGGAGGTGTATTTTTCTACTAAGTCCCCGATTTCCAATTTCAAGTTCCCATCTTCATCATGCTATAACTTTGCATCCGTAGCTCCGATTTGGGCATATAGCGTATCAAAATGTTCATCTCAGAGAGTGCATCATTTCATTCCATTGCATCATTTTCATTTCAGTTCATCTTGATGCCCGAAATGCTGTTAGAAGAGGGCTACTTGAGATAATTGTCAGATCTGCTACTCCATTTAGCTATTTGTCATTTTTGCCATGATTATTGTGTGCATGATATGCCCTGATGCTCTACATATGTTTTGTTAAGGGTTTTGCCATCTTTCCAGAGGTGCAACCCATGTATTTTTGTGATGTGTGTGGTGACTAGAACAAGCTTGCAAAGTGGTGCACTTGGTAATTCTGATTTCAGGGACTTGGCAATTCCACTAAGTCCTTGAGCTGTTTATCTCATATGGCCATATGTTCATGTTGTTTCCTAGTGATCCGTGCCTCTTTTGAGGATGATCAGTAAGGATTTGTTAATCTTGTAGTGCTCTATCCATCCATGTCTTTGTTTGCAATTATGGAGCACCCTAGCTTGAGTCAATCGAGCTCTACTTTTGCTACTTTGTGAATCTGGGCAGATTGTCAACTTGTTTGCAATTTTGCCGATGATGTTGTAGTTGATTCGTGCATGCTATGCTATTGTTCTTGCCATGTCTAGCTTGCATTTTGTGTATTCTTGATGGATGTATGCTTAGCTTATCATGACTTGCTTCGTATTCAGTGCATCGAGCTCGTAAACATGCCTACTTGATATCTGTTTTCAGCATGCTTCAGTTTTCTCTAAGTCTAATAACTGATTGTGTTTTTGCCATGTTCACATGCTTGCAATTGTATTTTCTGATCCCTTTTGGCTCAAGGTCACTAAGGGACTTTTGTTAAGCTCTTTGAGTAGCTCCATGCCATGCTTTACTTTGCCATGTTCAGGTCCTGTAGCATGTAGTTTTGTTACTCCGAAGAGAGCTACCTGATCTGAAATTCCAGACAAGTGTTGATTTCACTAAGTCTGAAATCTGTTTGCCATATGCAGTTTTGCCATGCTTGTTTGAACCTGTTAATGGATGATTTGGCCGTAGCTCAGTGCTAGACTTTTGTTATGCATCATGAATGCATCCCTGCCATGTATTTTGTTGTCATGTTTGGGTGCTGTAGCATGTTCTTCTCATTGCATTTAGATGGCTACTTGCTGTAAATCGCACACCGGTGTCATATTTGAATCGCTTGCCATTTCCAAACCATAACTCCGATTCCGGCGTTCTTTATATCGTTTTCAAGCGATTTCATCTCATTTTTCCAGTGGCACACTTGAATTTCCAAGTTGAGGCCAGGTTCTTGCATTTCCTGTCACATCTTGCATATGCATCCCGCATCGCATCCCGCATAGCATATCATCTTTGCATCATGTTGTTTGAGTTGCACGTGGTTGATTTGTGTCCTTATTGCTTGTTTGTCTTGTTTGGGTAGAGCCGGGAGACGATTTCTCTAATGAGGAGCACATTGAGTTTGCTTTCGTTGATCCAGTCAACTCTGACAACTGTGCAGGCAAGATGATCATACTCTCGAAATCACTACTATCTTTGCTATGCTAGATTGCTCGCTCTTTTTCTATGCCAATGCTACGATGCGTACCACTTGGTTTCAAGCCTCCCAAATTGCCATGTCAAACCTCTAACCCACCATGTCCTAGCAAACCGTTGATTGGCTATGTTACCGCTAGTTGCAGGTGAAGATTGGAGGTCGTTCCTTGTTGGAACATTTATTTACTTGTTGGGATATCATTATATTCTCTTGTTATCTTAATGCATCTATATACTTGGTAAAGGGTGGAAGGCTCGGCCTCTCGCCTAGTGTTTTGCTCCACTCTTGTCGCCCTAGTTTCCATCATATCGGTGTTATGTTCCCGGATTTTGTGTTCCTTACGCGGTTGGGTTATAATGGGAACCCCTTGATAGTTCGCCTTGATTAAAGCTTTTCCAGCAATTCCCAACCTTGGTTTTACCATTTGCCACCTAGCCTCTTTTTCCCTTGGGTTTCCGGAGCCCGAGGGTCATCTTATTTTAACCCCCCCGGGCCAGTGCTCCTCTGAGTGTTGGTCCACCCGTCAGCTGCCGGTCGCCACCAGGGGCAACTCTGGGCTGGCCTACCCGTACCTAAGACAATCTGAGTGTGCCCTGAGAAAGAGATATGTGCAGCTCTTATCGGGATTTGTCGGCACATTCGGGCGGTGTTGCTGGTCTTGTTTTAACCTGTCGAAGTGTCTTGAAGAACCGAGATCCCGAGTCTGATCGGAACGTCTTGGGAGGAGGTCTATTCCTTCGTTGACCGTGAGAGCTTGTCATGGGCTAAGTTGGGACTCCCCTGCAGGGTTTTGAACTTTCGAAAGTCGTGCCCGTGGTTATGGGCAGATGGGAATTTGTTAATGTCTGGTTGTAGATAACTTGAACCTTAAGTTAATTAAAACGAATCAACTGAGTGTGTTGCCGTGATGGCCTCTTCTCGGCGGAGTCCGGGAAGTGGACACGGTGTTGGAGTAATGTTTGCGCAGGTTGTTCTCTAGTTTCTCGCTCGTGCTTTGCCTCCTCTTCTCGCTCTCTTTTGCGGATAAGTTAGCCACAATATATGCTAGTCGCTTGCTGCAGCTCCACATATATTTGCCTTACCCCTTCCTATAAGCTTAAATAGTCTTGATCGCGAGGGTGCGAGATTGCTGAGTCCCTGTGGCTCACAGATTACTATTACACCAGATGCAGGGCCCGATGATTCCGCTCCAGGAGACGTGTATGAGCTCAAGTGGGAGTTCGACGAAGACTCTCAACGATACTACGTTTCCTTTCCCGATGATCAGTAGTGGTGCGCAGTTGGGGGTGATTGGGACCGTGTCGCATGTTGGGTTCTCTTTCATTTTGGCTCCGTAGTCAGGCCTTGAGTGTATGGTTGATGTAATGTTAATTTATGCACTTGATTGACGTGGCGAGTATAAGCCAACTATGTTATCTCCCCTTTTATCATTATATTACATGGGATGTTGTGAAGATTGCCTAACTTGCGACATATGCCTTCAATGCGATTATGTCTCTAAGTCGTGCATCGACACGTGGGAGCTATAGTCGCATCGAGGGTGTTACAAGTTGGTATCAGAGCCTTCCCTGACCTTAGGAGCCCCATTGCTTGATCGTTTTTAGCGGCCGAGTTGTGTCTGGAAAAATGTTTTGAGTCTTTAGGAATTATATATCAGAGAGTTTAGGAATTCTTTTACTTCCCAGTCTCCTCATCGCTCTGGTAAGGCATTCTGACGTAGAGTTTTGACTCTTCTCTTCTCATATTTCACTAAAAAAAATTTAGGATCACGCGGGTATCTTGGAATCGTTCTGATGGTTTTATTATGAGAACATTGTCTTGGTGCCTTCTGTCAGGGGTTTAGTGGAAGTGTCCCGGGGAGTTGAGCTCTGAGGTGTTGTCATCATAATTTTATCATTGCAGTTCTGGAATACCTGAGTCTAGTACGCCAACATCGAAAATCTCTTTTATGCAGTTCGTTGGTGAGATAACCTCGACGCCACCCAGTACTGGGGCGGGAGTTCAGGAGTATCGCCATAACTTGTATAAAGGATGCTTTTCGAAGGTTGAGGTAGATGGTTTCCAAAGGTTCTTGGTTATGTGTTGAAGGATGGATACAGCTGGATGTAGGATTTGCTAGTTTGGGTGAGATATTATGCTTCCCCTGTATCCCCAACACCTAATTGCATAACCGGAAAAGTTCGGGAGTTTCATAGGTGGGAATTCTAGTAGCTCTAGTTCTTCTTCCACGGATATTGGTTTGAGATTGGGATTTCTTACCGATTATTCATTCTTGATCCGTACCTTGTTGATTTATTTCTCTACCTCAATTCTACGTGGCTTCTCAATTTATGGATATGTGACCATTTGAAGAGGAATGCATTCGTTCATTTTGTTTGGATGTGAAGACTATATGTTGCAGTTTTCATTCCGTTGGATTCAGCTTCAATATTTATCTATCAATGTGCTAATGGTGGTCAACCTCTTCAGGATGGCTCCTCCAACACGCACGACTCCGAATCCTGATCCGCCACCACCTCCACCTCCTCCAGAGGCATGGCAAGCTGTGATGGCCGCAACCAATGGAAATACATAGCTGATCATGCAAATTCTTCAAGAGTGCAATCAAGGCAGTCACGGGAACCAAGGCAGCAATCAGAGTCACTTTGCTACACTCAACCAGTTCCTTGCTAACGGGCCAAAGACTTTCAGCAATTGTGTTGAGGCAACCGATGCTGACGATTGGCTTGTGGATCTGTGTAAGCATTTCAAGTGCAGTAACGTCAGACCTGAGGACTTTGTTAAGTTCGCTTCCTTCCAACTCAAAGATCAAGCTGCAGAATGGTTCCAGCAGTACAAGGATTCCAAAGGTGGACGTGTTATCACTTGGGATGATTTCCGTCGAGATTTCCGAGCTCATCATATTCCGCAGAGCGTGGTTGAAAGCAAGCATGAGGAATTCCGCAATCTGAAGCAAGGCTCTTTGTCTGTCTATGACTACAACAAGTTGTTCCAGAAGCTTGCCCGCTTTGCCAAGTAGGACGTCCCTGATGAGAAGAGAATGATATATCAGTTCAGGGGTGGTCTCAGAGAAGAAATTCAGCTCGCTCTTTTCCTCTTTGAGCCCTTGAGATACGAGGAGTTCTACAACATGGCACTGAAGCAAGAGGCTTCTCAGTTGAGGTGTGATGCTTCCAAGAAGCGAGTCGGAGATGCTACTCCTTCCTCTACTCAAGTGGCCAAGCAGCAGAAGTTTTGGCTTCCTCCTCTTCCGTTCCGTGAGCCGTATCAGCAGAAGAGTAAAAGTGGCAGTGGTTCTTCCCACCCACCCAACCCTGGCTTTCAGAACAAGACTTCGTCTCAAGCTCCAAGATCGAGTGCTCCGTATCACCGTCCGCTTTCAGAGTTCACGTGCAACAAGTGCCAACAGAAGGGTCACTATGCCAACAAGTGTTTCAACCAGAGGCGTCTTCCTCCTCCTCCTCCTGTCAGATCGGCAAGTACTGCTGTGGTCAAGCATAATCCCAAGTCCGCCAAGGTCAACTTGCTGAATGCAGCTCAGGCAGAGGAATCACCAGATGTGATCATGGGTAACCTTCCTGTTAATGACATTCCCGCAAGAGTTCTTTTTGACACTGGTGCATCTTTATCATTTTTGTCGAAGCCTTTTTCATCCATGCATGATGTGCATACTATTGATTTGCCTAAGCCGATAGCGGTTTCTTCTCCGAGTTTGTTCATGAACACCAAAATGATGGCTCCGGATGTTACTATCACATTGGGCGACTACAAGTTCCTTTCTTCTCCTATGGTGCTTGGTAACTCAGATATTGATCTTATTCTCGGAATGGATTGACTTTCTAAGCACAAGGATCAGCTTGATTGTGCAGCCAGGTAGATTGAATTGACTCATTCGTCTGAGGATGTAATTGTCTTTGCCGCTCGTGATGATACTATCCATCTGTTTTCTCTCAATGAGAAGGGTGAATTGGATGCCATCTCTCAAATTCCAGTCATTTGCGAATATCAAGACGTCTTTCCAGAAGAGCTCCCAGGAATGCCTCCGCACCGGCCAGTTGAATTCGTTATTGAACTTGAGCCTGGCATGGAACCTGTGTGCAAACGTCCTTACAAGCTCGGACCTAAAGAGTTGAAGGAGCTAAAGAAGCAACTCGATGAGCAAGAGAGAATGGGTCTCATCCGGCCTAGTTCTTCTCCGTGGGGTTGTGGTGTTCTTTTTGTGAGGAAGAAGGATGGAACGGACCGACTTTGTGTTGATTACGGTCCAGTGAACAAGAAGACCATCAAGAACAAATACCCACTTCCCAACATCAATGAGCTGTTCGAAAAACTCAAAGGTGCCCAAGTATTCTCCAAGCTTGATCTCCGTATGGGCTATCATCAGATTCGCATTCGTGAAGAAGATATTCCCAAGACAGCATTCAGAACAAGCATTGGTTCATATGAATACACTGTCATGTCTTTTGGCCTCGCCAACGCTCCTCCGACATTCTCTCGCATGATGAACTTCATCTTCAACGCCTACACCAATGACTTCGTTTTGGTCTATCTCGGCGACATTCTAGTTTTCTCGAAGAACAAGGAAGATCATGCCAAGCACTTGCGTTTGGTTCTTGATAAGCTCAGAGAACATCAGTTCTACGCCAAGTTCTCCAAGTGTGAATTTTGGCTCGATGAGGTTCTTTATCTTGGCCATATCATCTCTGCCAAGGGCATTGCCGTGAATCCTGAGAAGGTGTCTGCAATTGTGAATTGGGAACCTCCTCAGAACATGAAGCAACTCCGCAGTTTTCTCGGTCTCGCAAGCTATTTCCGAAGATTCGTTGAAAACTTTTCTAAGATCGCGAAGCCTCTCTCAAATCTTCTTCAGAAGCACGTTAAGTACGTTTGGTCTCCGGAGTGTGATATTGCTTTCAACACTTTGAAAGAGAAGTTGATCACTGCTCCAGTTCTGACTCCACCTGATGAATCCAAACCGTACGAGGTCTTTTGTGATGCATCTCTCCAAGGTCTTGGCGCAGTATTGATGCAAGAGAAGAAAGTGGTTGCTTATACATCTCGCCAGTTGAAGCCTAATTAGAAGAACTACCCCACTCATGATCTCGAGTTGGCGGCAGTTGTGCATGCTCTTTTGACTTGGAGACATCTTCTCTTGGGAAGAAAAGTGGACATTTTCACTGATCACAAGAGTCTCAATTACATCTTCACTCAGCCTAATCTCAACCTCAGGCAAACTCGATGGGTCGAAATGATTCAAGAGTATAATCCGAGTATCGAGTATACTCTAGGCAAGGCTAATGTGATTGCTGACGCTTTGAGCAGAAAGGCTTACTGCAACAGTCTGATTCTTAAGCCTTATCAACCCGAGCTTTGTGAAGCTTTCCGCAAACTTAATCTGCAAGTTGTTCCTCAAGGTTTCCTAGCCAACCTTCAAGTCTCTCCTACCTTAGAAGACCAGATTCACCAAGCTCTGCTCCTTGATGCTATGGTGAAAAAGGTGAAGATTGGGATTGCTAAGAGTCAGTCCAAGTACAAGTGCTACCGCCTTGATGACAAGGAGACTCTCTTCTTCGAGGATCGTATTGTGGTACCCAAAGGTGACCTCCGTAAAGTGATCATGAACGAGGCTCACAATTCTCTCCTCTCCATCCACCCTGGGAGCACGAAGATGTATCAGGACCTTAAGCAAGCTTATTGGTGGACTCGAATGAAGCGTGAGATCGCTCAATTCGTGAATGAATGTGATGTCTGCAGAAGAGTGAAGGCAGAACACCAAAGGCCAGCTGGTCTCCTCCAACCTCTTGCCATTCCAGAATGGAAGTTTGACCACATTGAAATGGACTTCGTGACTGGGTTTCCTAAGTCCAAGCGTGGCAATGATGCTATATTCGTTGTCATCGACAAACTCACCAAAGTGGCTCACTTTCTGCCTATCAAAGAGTCGATCACTGCAGCTCAATTGGCGGAACTCTATACCTCCCGTATTGTCTCTCTGCGTGGTATTCCTCAAGTGATCTCTTCAGACCGTGGCAGCATCTTTACCTCGAAGTTTTGGGATTTTTTTCAGAAGGCCATGGGCACCAACATCCGCTTCAGCACAGCTTTCCATCCTCAAACAAGCGGTCAAGTCGAGCGTACCAACCAGATTCTTGAAGATATGCTCAGGGCTTGTGTGATCTCCTTCGGCATGAAGTGGGAGGATTGTCTTCCTTATGCTGAATTCTCCTACAACAATAGTTTTCAAGCAAGTTCGGGCAAGGCCCCATTTGAAATTCTGTATGGCAGGAAGTGCTGTACCCCTCTCAACTGGTCTGAAACCGGTGAACGTCAGCTGCTTGGTAATGACTTAATCACAGAAGCAGAAGAAATGTGCAAAGTCATTCGTGATAACCTCAAAGCAGCCCAATCCCGCCAGAAGAGCTACTATGATAGTAAGCACCATGTTTTGGCTTTCGAGATCGGAGATCATGTTTACCTCCGTGTCTCTCCTATGAAAGGTACTCGTCGCTTTGGTATCAAAGGGAAGCTTGCCCCTAGATACGTGGGACCTTTCAAGATTGTCAGCAAGAGAGGCGACCTCGCCTATCAACTCGAGCTTCCTTTAAACTTTGCAAATGTTCATGACGTGTTCCATGTCTCTCAGCTTCGAAAGTGCTTCAAGACTCCTGACCGCACCGTCAACTTCGAGGACATTGAGCTCCAAGAAGATCTCTCTTATCATGAGCACCCAGTTGCTATTCTTGAAGAGACTGAACGCAAGACTCGCAACAAGTCAATCAAATTTCTCAAAGTCAAGTGGTCACACCATTCCGACCGTGAAGCTACCTGGGAACACGAGGATCACCTCCGTTCTGAGTACCCGGCATTCTTTCAGTCCTAGATCTCGGGACGAGATCCTTTTGTAGTGGTGGAGTGTTGTAACACCCCGCATGTAACTTTCCCTATTTGTACTCCAACTCTTGCCGTTTCCGGCGTTAAGTTATATTTATTTCCTCGGGTTCGGGTTTTGTCTCCGTGTGTTGTTTTTCATTGTCTTGCATCTCATATCATGTCATGACGTGCATTGCATTTGCATACGTGTTCGTCTCATGCATTCGAGCATTTTCCCCGTTGTCCGTTTTGCATTCCGGCGCTTCGTTCTCCTCCAGTGGCCAATTCTAGCTTTCTTTCGTGTGTGGGGATTAAACATTTCCGGATTGGACCGAGACTTGCCAAGCGGCCTTGGTTTACTATCGGTAGACCGCCTGTCAAGTTTCATATCATTTGGACTTCGTTTGATACTCCAACGGTTAACCGAGGGACCGAAAAGGCCTCGTGTGTGTTGCAGCCCAACACCCCTCCAATTTGGCCCAAAACCCACCAAACTCTGCTCCATGTCCTATAGCGTTCGATCACGATCGCGTGGCCGAAAACCGCACCTCATTTGGACTCTCCTAGCTCCACTTATGCCTATAAATAGAACCCCCGTTTTTCGGATCTCCTCACCCCCACGAAACCCTAAAAAAAGATCCCCGCATGCCAGACACGTCCACCCGGCGCCGGACGGAATCCCATCGCTGCCTCTCCCGAGCCGACACGTGGCACGCCGCCCTCCACCCGCCGCCGGCCCGCGAGCCCGTCCCCGGCCCCCGAAGCCCATCGGCTCCCGCCGCCGCCTGGGTGCCCGC